>NC_056448.1:16360194-16660194 GCF_018296145.1 Oncorhynchus tshawytscha | reverse complement strand
CTACTGTGTATCCTGGGTAAACAGGGCATGGTGTATAGAGTTAATAATTAAATAATGATATACAGTAGCTATGTAATTTTGGGAAATTGGCTGGTGATTATCCTACAGTACGGTAATGACTCATGAACTAGCTCATTTGTAATTTACATTTCAGATTATACATCGAAAGGTGAAACGGGATTGGCTACTTCTTTAGTCACATGCTATTTTCGCCCAATTAGCTTTCAGAATTTGCTGTTCAGGTAGTCATTTCTGCTCCTCGGCGAAGAGAGTTGGAGCGAAGCGTTGCAGAATTGGTAAGTTTAGAAGGATGTTTCATAAAGATGCACATTATATTCAGATCTATGAAATGATTACCACCGTCCCTATGAACATGATTTAAGCAACTATATTACCGGTGACACTCATTTGCCGTTGTATGAATTACGTCTCGCAAGCTAACGTTAGCCTAGCAGAAGCCCTCTTTGTTCAGAACGCTCCCTCAGCTCGAACCACAAGCAAGGCAGCATGCTAGTTACCTAACGTTATATTATGGAGAAAAAATATTATTAAGATAGGCGAATAGGAATTGAAAGCAAATGCAGGATTTTGGCCATAGTTATGTTTGATTGCCTACGTAGCTATGGCTAGTTAACGTTAGCTACAATGCGAGGACACGACCATCTTGCGTTTACCACGCTAGCTAATCTCATGAAACGTTATCTAGCTAACTGGCTAGCTATCACAATATCATGGCGATCGCATATGGCATTTTATATGTAACTATCTAGCTATACCCACATAGCTAGCAGTCTAATTGTGGTGTGACTCGTGCAGGGGGCATATTCCAGACTGGCGCACTGAATTGAGGTTTGAAATTAAAATGGCGACTGGAAGAATTCTATTAGCCAGCAGGTCCTACCCACTTGCTTACAGCAACACCGACTAGGGTTAGACAGCGTTCATGTGTAGATAAAGACACCACAGAGCCTGCGCAAAATATAGCTCTGTATGCTGAATTGTCACATTTATCAACTGGTAGTTTTTTTTCAGAAAAAGTGTATTTTTCCTCGGGTTAGGTAGCATAAGCCACAACAGCCATTTTGGAATATCAGTGTCAGCCAATTGGCTCCTTTGTTGTTCAGGTGACATGCAAATCCATAATGGCTACTGCTAGGTAACATGAGGACAAACATCAGTTTACTTAAACTCAAGCAGTCATTCGGTCTTCTTGGTGTAACAGTTGGTATAATGGAACAATTTGTGGTACAACCAGTTATCATCCCAGGATTGAGGTGTTTTCCCAAGCCATATTTTGTGCCGGCTCCACAGTGTCTTAATCTAGACAGGAAGCCTGTCCGACCCTAGTGCCACTAAACAAGTGGGTCGGATCTGCTGGCTAGGCCCTGGGTAGCAAATGATTATG
Organism: Oncorhynchus tshawytscha; assembly: GCF_018296145.1. Lineage (NCBI taxonomy): Eukaryota > Metazoa > Chordata > Actinopteri > Salmoniformes > Salmonidae > Oncorhynchus > Oncorhynchus tshawytscha. The sequence continues at coordinate 16,658,789 of NC_056448.1, read as the reverse complement.
TAAATGTTCCTGACAGGCCACAATGTTGAATACAATTACATATACACTTTACTGACAAACCACCATCAGAGTGGTTTGTCCTTCAGCTGCTTGAAATTTGAGACAAAATATCCACAGGAAAGTACTGTTTACCCAACTTTTTAGATTGAGCAGTAGGTACATGGTTCGTTCCAAACCAATGTAAAGTTCGTTTTGTATTGGATTATTCGGTTTGCTTTCTGAAGAACCATTCATTTTTAGGTTGTTATTGCTCTCGGAGTCATACTGGTATACAGGGGCAGTAGCCCAATTTATCTTCCTTGGTAGAGCTACGTTTTAGTCACTAACATATCTGGCATCTGCTCCTGCAGAACTGATTCATAATCAAACTGATTGAATCAGTGTTTTGAAAGTAGATGCTGTTGGTGCCTCTAAGGATTGTGCTACAGTTGTGTCCTGGCACAGCTTCAGCCCTGGTTCAACTTCTCCCATCTTTTATTTTTGGGAGGAAGAATGCGACAGGTGTCCTGCTCATCTGTAGGCCTACAATGATGGAGCTGCCCATTTTTAAATCAACACTTTTGGCGCTTGGTTTTATACAGTGAGGCTCAAATGGGAGAAATATTTTGACGCAGAGGCGCAACCTTGTCCAATAACAGTGCTCATTGAGTCCTATTTTTTTCCCCTCCCTCATTCCGTGCCTACTGAACACAACCCAGGTTTGCAACAGGCTGCAGTAGGAACACCCTTGTTACTGCCGGATCAGCACACTTAGCCTATGGACAATTCCATGGTATCTGAATTATGCTGAGACTCCTACTGTGTAAATTGTTTAAAGCAGTCAATGTCCATAGTTGTTGGTTTGTTCAATTTAGAAGTCAATGGTTTGTTTGGTATACATTTTAAAGTGAAAAATTGGTGTCTCCGTGTAATTCCGTTAGCATGGAATTTCCCTTGTCATGCAAAGCCACCCTTAACTTTAGGAAGGCGCATCCTTAGGGATTTCTTTGAACAGACCTATGTTCTGTTTCCCTTAAATACCATGTTTTTATATTATCAATAAAATGAAATTGCTATTCCAGGGGAATCTGGCCTTTTTATTGCTTTGCTAATTTTAAACATGTCCCTTTTGTTGTCAGCAGAACGAATCAGCAGTGTTGGTGTTCTGTCTCAGGAAGGACCTGTTCTTGTATCACTGCCATATACACAGGATCGAAGACTAAAGCAACTATGGTACCGCTTTTCTTATACACTAATTTTTAGGAAGGCTATTTTGTGTAAACCGTTTCTCTTTGGTAGTGAACATGGAGCGCTTACATTTTACTAGCCTCACCACCATAATAATTTGCCTCTGCAAACATTCGACTGTATTTTTCTGACATAATTGATTGAGAAGATTATTTGTAAGTTAACAAGGACGTGGTATATAAGTAGACCTAAAAAAAATCAGTTCCATCAAATTTCCACTAAGGGTAATTCAGGTTGCTGCCAGTCAAAGCTGCCCTGGGCATTTGGAACACATGCTCCTGCTTGCACTTGATTGCACTCTTCTAATTGGGCATGACTCTCACCCAGCAGTAGTCCATGGATGTGTATGTAAGGACAGTGAAAGCTGACAAAGTGAAAGTCCTTGTTAGTCATTACTGTATTTTGAGCATTACAGGGGGGGTGGGTTTATCTCATTGACTGTTTCTTCCTATCAAAGCCACTTACTGCCTACAATTGTGACCTGCTGAAGGTAATTCCTTAAAATAACTCGTCTTTTCCCATCCAGCCTCCTCCCCTGCGCCACCGCTCCATGCGTATCTTCATGAACGACGACCGCCACGTGATGGCCAAGCACTCCGCTGTGTACCCCACACAGGAGGAGCTGGAGGGTGTGCAGAACATGGTGTCCCACACCGAGCGTGCCCTCAAGGCTGTCTCCGACTGGCTGGACGAGCAGGAGAAGGTGGTCAAGTCTGAGCCAGACGAAACCGAGTCCGATAAAGAAAGGTAAGGGAGTGGGAAATTGTATTCAAAATGGTGCATGGGGTACAAAATGTCAATTGCGTTGAAATACGTTTTGCACCATCAAGGCTGGAGTGTTGGTGAAGGCAGCATCACTTTCAGTTTTAAGTTTCAAAAGTAATTGACCTGGGTACCCATGTCTCCTCTGCCAGTGAGCCCAAGGTGTCGGAACAGGCCACACGGTCCCTGCGTGGGGTGATGAGGGTGGGCCTGGTTGCCAAGGGCTTGCTGCTGAAGGGGGACCTAGACCTGGAGCTGGTGCTTTTGTGCAAGGACAAACCCACCATCACCCTGCTGAAGAATGTGGCAGACAACCTGGCTGTGCAACTCAAGGTGAGTCCATTAACCTACTGGTGTTTTCTGTGTCTTCATATAGAGTTGGCTTTGTGAAGTTGAATTTGACCTTTCGAGAATATACTCTCCTGCATCATTTCAGTTGTGGGATGATGTGTTCATTTGGGAGGAATAGTCACAACTGAATTCGGTAGCAAATTGTTTTTTTACTTGCTGTTACATGACCTTGACTGTTTGGCGGGATAGCCACTACATGGCTATTGTATTAACAATCCCTCCTGTTCTACCTGGCAGACCATCACAGAGGACAAGTATGAGGTCACTCAGGTCATCCGTGAAGCCACCATCGTGATCAAGAGCACCAAGGAGCCTCCCCTGACCCTGACTATCAACATGACGTCCCCCCTGGTCCGCGAGGAGGTGGAGAAACAGGCTGCCGGAGGTAGGCTTGCCACACAGGGGCAGATGGTTCACTAGCGCCCCCTTAGGCAGGGAGACTGAACAGGCAGGCAGCCAGTCTAGATAGATATTGTTTATTGGGCCTTCAATGGAGCTAGGGGATGTGTGGGAACTGTCATGTAATGAAACCATGCTATGTTTATAGCTCTTTAGACTCTCGTAGTTCCATGTAATGTGATGTACATTTTTGATGGCCCAATACACAGTATAGAAAGGATAGTTACTGACTGAAAAAGGTTTTCTATTCCCTATGGAGTCCAGACATTAACTATATGAAGGCTTACTGAGAATAACAAAAAAACAAACACCACTTTGTTTGCATGTTTTATACTGAACACTGATGAACGGTTTGCATTGCAGCAAAAATGAGTTGCAAAGTGTTGTGAAGTGTTCTGGTTAGTAGACCCAGCAGTGGGCTATTGACTAATGTTCATCAGCAGGGGAGGACACGGGTTACAGATAACGCCAGGGGCTCTTTGACTCTGCATGGCTGAATGTCACTTCTCCCAGTCACAGTCAAAATCAGGGGACAACTGTGATCAGTCTTTGTAAATCCAATCCATGGGGGTATGTCCTCCGCAAAGGGAGTCATAAGTTCAATAATTAATGCTATAAATACCTACAGTGCCCTCTGTAATTATTGGCACAGTGAAGCATTTTTATTTTACATTTTGGCTCTATACTTCAACATTTTGGATACGAAATCAATGACCATGAGCTTAAAGTGCAGACTGTTAGCTTTAATTTGAGAATATTTTCATCCATATCAGTGAACCGTTAAAGTACAGCCCTTTTTGTACATAGCAAAAGTATTGGGACAAATTCACTTGTGTATTAAAGTAGTAATAAGTTTAGTGTTTGGTCCCATGTTCATAGCACACAATGACTACGTCAAGCTTGTGGATGCTATCATGATTACGGATAATCCTGAATTAATCGTGAATAATTATTTGTTGAAGTTAGATACACAAATATCATACCACCCCAAAAATGCTAACCTCCCCTGTAATTGTGAGAGGTAAGCATGTCTTGGCCGTGTATTTGTGCTTCCAACTTTCTCACACATCATTATTCACGATTCATTCAGGATTATCCGTAATCATGGTAGCATCCATATTAATGTAGAAGTGTTTTAGAAACTTATTCTTATTTACAATGAAGGTTACTCCAAAATGACACACTACATTATATTCCAGACATTTCTATTGTGCACAAAATAATCTGAAACACAACCAAAACAAACAGAAAATGCATCCAACAAATGTTGAGTCACAAGCTTTATGTAGTCATTGCATACTATGAATATAGGGCCAAATATTAAACTTTTAACTACTTTTATACACAAGTGAATTTGTACAAAAAGCGCTGTAATTACTAAACGGTTCACCCGGTATAGATACCCTCAAACACAAGCTGATAGTCTGCACTTTAACCTCATAGTCATTGTTGGATTTGAAATCCAAACTTTTGAACTATAGAGCTAAAAGAAGACAAAACGCTTTTGCTTTCCCAATTACGGAGGGCACTGTATATTATGGGAAAGGATACTAGTCAGTGGCGGCCCATGTTCCCCCTCAGACGTTCTAAACAGGAAGTTGGATGTACCCAACAGGCATCAACCTAGCCTTATCTATAACGGTGTCAACATTGAAGCCCAGTTTGGCTCTTGAAGGCCATCAGTTTTGCTGCAGTGTGGACTTGTTTTGATAATTTTGTGCATCTGATTCTCTCTGTCAAGCCTTCTAGTTTGTCAATTTTTAGGGACGCTGGACCTTTGACCAACTGGACGCTCTCTGTCTCGGAAGGGGCTAAGCAGTACACCCAGTATAGGGGTGAAGGGGAGGGGCTCTACCTCTCATTGTTATAGCAAAGCACTCAGACTTCATAACTGGGCTGAGGCATATGAGTTGACATTGAGTTAACATAATGGAGACAACCTCCCTTTTGATAATTCACTCCCACTGTAATCTTACATCCATACACATTTTTCTCCATATAGGCCTACTGGGAGTTATCTTAAGAAATCACCCACTTAACAACAGTTTCTGAAGTGGTTTGAAGTTACATATCTTTAGTGTAATTGCAGTTTCACTGAGAGGTTCAGACCATTAGTTCTCCAGGTGGGGGGGGTCCCCCCTCCCCTTCCCCGTCCTGCCTGTGGTTTGGGAAAGCTGCCTACTCCCCCTGGCCGTGTGACAGAACCCCCCTTGGTCAAACTGTACCTTGTCTTCTTATTCCACCCGCCAATAGAAACGCTATCAGTCAACGATCCCCCGGATGTTCTGGACAGGCAGAAATGCCTTACTGCCTTGGCGTCTCTTCGCCACGCCAAGTGGTTCCAGGTTTGCATCTTGTCTTTATTTGTCTTAAAGTAGTTTTTTTCCATTTGACGCAGTTTCTTTCTTTGGTCGTTTTTTTTCTGTGTTTTTATTTTTAAATGTCATTTCAAAGTGTATATAACCTGTAGTAGACTTCTTACTCTGTGGTTTTTATAGCGTTTCCAAAGAAACCTTTGTCATTACCTTGTAGAGATGCTCTGCTGACTTAACAGGTTTGATTGCAGTGTCATTGAAAATGTTCAATGCTGCTTTTAGGACGTTCAACAATCCCCTCAAAGCAACCGTTGTCTTAAACCACTGCTTAATTTTGATCAGAGATGTGGAACTAACTTGCTACACTCGGGTGCAATATTTCTCAAATATTATCAATCGACAACCCTTTTCTGTACCATCATATTGTGTTGAGGTTGATTCCTCGTTGTGGACTATGTTGATTCTTAGTCATCAAAGTGAACTGTCATCTCTCGCTCTTAACTGTAAGCGCTCCATCTCTGCAGCCTGTTCTTGTAGAGTGTGTAGGCTCCAATCCCCCATGCTCTGGCTGTTTCAGCTTTCTGTGTGCCACAACAAAAAGGAATATTGCACCTTAGTTAGAAATGTACGTTCACTCGTCAGTCTTCTGGGCCCTCATTTATAAATGTTGCTTACGCACAAAATATGCCCCAAAACATGCGTGCACCAAAGTTGGTATTAATTTTAAAAAATGACCTCAATGTGCCTTCCTCCCGCAAACTTTAGACCATGCTTAAGCACAGTTTCTGGAGGTGGTAGCCTTGTGCTAATGGGGAATATTATTCCTACTCATAACAAACTGGTGGCCTAGCTAAAAATAATGCCAAAATCAGCCATTTAGCGAGAAGAGCAAAATGTTTTTATTTTCTTTGAATTCTAAAATAAAATCCTATTTCACTCACATGATCATTGCAGAATAAATTCTTTAGCTTTTCTGACTCGAGGGCTACTCGCTTTGCTCTGTGATTCATTCCAAAATGCCATTTAACAGTAGAACAGACTTCACCTTTTCATTGACGTTTGTAAGCTAGGCCTACGTCTGAATACTGTAATGTCACATTTCTCCAGTAGACATTTAATCTAGAATCATAAAACATACATCATAACCATTTGCATAATACATTCCTCAACTTTTCTGGCCATGTTAAGACGGTTGAGTTTATATTCCTGAAGTAGCCATACAACAAATGACCATGACACCTCTCATTTGGACCAATTGGATGTGCTATTTATAATGTCATGTTTTTAGTCTATGCATCCAACAGGAGAATTTACAGGTGAACAGGCAGTTGATCTTTTGCATTGAAGTGTGTGGGCCTATGGTAGGTTTCATTTTTTTTTCGGGGTAGATATTGTTTCAGAACTTGCGGGCATTGCTACATATTTAAGTTTGGGGGGGAAAAGTCAATGCGAAACATTATTGCATTCAACGATCTGTTTACAGGTCCACAATTTGCAATTCATTTTGTCTTTCAGAAACAGTCAGATACAGCATAAGAGAACATTCTGCCAACATGAGACATTTGATCAAGTTCACCATTGCTATTCCCTTTAGATGCTGTCTTTGCCTAATTCCAATAGTAGTATACAGCAAATGAGGGCATTATTGTCACCATAAAATGTGAAATATGGGAGTTTCTGGTGGAGTTATCCTGCTTGTTAACGCGCACACTTTTAAAAATAATTATGACCGGTCTGATTTCTAACGGGGAAAATGCATATGTTTGACATGCGCAAAGTTTGTATAAATCCTTTTGTCTGTGCGCAGTCTTTTCAGAAATGATGCACATATTTACTGTTAAATTCACGCAATGGTTATAAATGAGGCCCCTGGTATACCCCATACACCTTACAGTAGCTCTAAAGGTTATTGTATCACCACTCATTAAACTAAGCACATTATAAATACTGTCATTGTCCTACATTTTTCCATGCCAGCATTTGGCTGTACATTGACTCCCCTTCTCCCTCATAATCATTTAACAGAATCTCACAAGTTGACACATTTTTGATACGGAGCTGCAAGAAGCACAATTGCTCAACAATCACCACTCGGTCATACCTATTACTGTACCACTGATCAAATCTGCTTTTTATTTCACACACATGGAGTTGTATATTAAATTCAATAACCACATCTGCAGACAGAAAAAATAAAAGATTCATACTGCATTCTTCCCATTCTGTACCACAATAATGACAAAGCAGAGCCGTTAGTCTGTGTGGCTTTTTGGTGTAGCTGTGTCTTCGTGTTTTTGTGAGTTCTTGTTTGACTAAGGCTCCCTCTCCCTCCTCCCCCTCCCTGCTTGTGTCTCCAGGCCAGGGCCAATGGGCTGAGGTCCTGCGTCATCGTCATCCGTATCCTGAGGGACTTGTGCTCCCGCGTCCCCACTTGGGCCCCACTGCATGGATGGGTGAGTCACCAGAAGCATTTTCTGCCAGCTGGTTCTTCGAATGTGAATTTTGTTTGAGAAATGTCTTTCTAATTACAGTGGTCAGGTTTGATGTGTAAGATGGGAATTTATTTTAAGGGGCTTAATACATCAAACTGCAACAATTTCTTATTTACAGCCTTTTTATCCAATTTGCCAAACATCTAGAAATTCAAACATCTTCCCTTCACCCCTTCTAGCCAATAGAGCTGCTGTGTGAGAAGGCAATTGGCACAGGGAACCGGCCAATGGGGGCAGGAGAGGCTCTGCGAAGAGTTTTGGAGTGTCTGGCTTCTGGAATCCTCATGGCTGGTGAGTAGTCTCAAAGAGTGGAGAGGACATGTCCTCACACCTCTGCTCCACATCACAAGCCTAAAGATTGTAAAAATGTGCCTGTTTATTTTTAGATGGTGCTGGAATCTGTGATCCATGTGAGAAGGATCTGACAGATGCTATTGGCCACCTGGACCTCCAGCAGAGGGAGGACCTCACACAGAGTGCCCAGGTGAGTCACATCTACATCCACAGGGCCTCCTGTGTGGCGCAGTGGTCTAAGGCACTGCATCGCAGTTGCTAGCTGTGCCACTAGAGATCCTGGTTTGAGTCCAGGCTCTGTCGCAGCCGGCTGTGCTCGGGAGACCCAGCGTCGTCCGGGTTAGGGGAGAGTTTGGCCGGCAGGGATGTCCTTGTCCCATCGCGTTCTAGTGTCTCCTGTGGCGTGCCGGGCGCATGCATGCTGACACCGTCGCCAGGTGTATGGTGTTTCCTCTGACACATTGGTGTGGCTGGCTTCCGGGTTAAGTGGTCATTGTCAAGAAGCAGTGCGGCTTGGTTGGGTGGTGTTTCAGAGGACACATGGCTCTCAACCCCCGCCTCTCCCGCGTTCGCACGGGAGTTGCAGCGATGCGACAACTGTAACTACCAATTGGATACCACGAAAAAGGGGTACAAATATTTTTGAAAATCTACACCCTGTTTGCTGTAGTGAATGGAAAAAAATCACCACCTGTTCATCTGTTTTCAGCATGCTTTAAGGCTGTCTGCCTTCGGACAGCTTCACAAAGTGCTAGGGATGGACCCCCTTCCCTCCAAAATGCCCCGGAAACCCAGGAGTGAGACCCCAATTGACTATACAGGTAAGCCAGGCTGCAGACATGTGCATACAATTTAGTGTCCATATTTTGGAAAGGCTCAGCAGTCCTTGTCTTTTTGTTGCAGTCCAAATCCCCCCCAGTACAACCTACGCCCCACCAATGAAGAGGCCCATCGAGGAGGAGGAAGGAGGGGAGGACAAAAGTCCAAACAAGAAGAAAAAAAAGTTGCAAAAGAAATGTAGGTGTTGCCAAGTTCTTCCTGTTCAGCTTAGTTCTTCAGTGTTAGATTTTTTTTTTTAGCTGCCACTATCTTCACGCCCCCCAGCTCCAGATGAGAAGTCGGAGCTTCCCCAGGCCATGAATGCTCTGATGAGGCTGAACCAGCTGAAGCCTGGCCTGCAGTATAAACTCCTTTCCCAAACTGGCCCGGTGCACGTACCAGTCTTCACCATGGCTGTTGAAGTGGACAGCAAGAGCTTTGAAGCCTCAGGCCCATCCAAACGCACTGCCAAGCTTCACGTTGCTGTCAAGGTGAGTGAGTGGGTGGATGTACGGGGTAAGTGGTATATGTTCTAAGCGTTTGGTGTGTTGTCATGAAATCTGTACATTGTAACTATTGTCTGCTGCGCTTCACATTTTCCTTTCCAATCTTCTGCCTGGCCCAATCATAGGTCCTCCAGGACATGGGCCTCCCCACAGGTGTGGAGCTGAAGACTGCTGAGCCAGTGAAGACAGAGGTGGCAACGGCCATTGTTGAGGTGGTGAAACCCTGCATCACGCCCATCGCAATGGACACTGCAGCCACAGGGGCGGACAGCGTGGAGGCCACAGACGGTGCAGAGGTATGGGTCCTCTGAGTAGAACTCAAAACCATGTTTTTGGACACTAGGCTCGGTTTTGACTCCAGTTTATTGTATTGCTTTTGTTAACAGAGAAATTAAAATGTCTGTCTCTTTGTCTTAGAGTGCTCGTCAACAGGGACCAATCCTGACCAAACATGGGAAGAACCCTGTGATGGAGCTAAACGAGAAGCGGCGCGGCCTCAAGTATGAGCTCATCTCAGAGACCGGAGGCAGCCACGACAAACGCTTTGTCATGGAGGTTAGTGTCTCAGGAGTGGACGACGTGCCCATCCACCCTGAAACCAGACTGATGCCTTTAGGATCTAACAGTAAATATCTAGCTGCTTCAATGAATGAAGAAGTTTTCTTTATTTGCACCAATCTCGATTTTATTAACATTTTATAGAGGTGTCTATTTTTAATTTTTGTGTTTTGAGTATTTATCACTGCATCACTGGCTTTGACACACATTGTGTCTCATGCTTTATTCTGTTCTTGTCTATGTATTGACCTGTCTTTCCCCCTGTTCCAGGTGGAGATAGACGAACAGAAGTTCCAAGGGACTGGCTCCAATAAGAAGGTGGCCAAGGCCTATGCTGCCTTGGCAGCCCTGGACAAACTCTTCCCAGAGGGCTCTGTGACTGAGGCAGCCAAGAAGAAGAAACTCCCAATGGTAAGATTCCCTCTGCCTTACTCCATATCTTTGCTTGCTATTGTTTGTAAAATATATTAGCTGAGTAATGATGGTTGCTACTGACCCGTCTGTCCATTTAGTCCTTGTGTTTTCTCCCAACAGCATGGGTTTGGCATGATGGGTGACCCGACTGGTGACCCGGCAGCCACTCCCAGGGGCAGAGGTAGAGGGCGTGGCAGGGGGAGGGGCCGAGGGTTCAATAATGGTGGCAGCTATGGACAAGGTAAAACAGAGCTATATGCTACCTACAGTGCCCTCAAAGTATTCACACCCCTTTATTTTCTCCATGTTTTGTTACAGCCTGAATTTAAAATTGATTAAATGTATAGTTTGGCATTGGCCAACACACATTACCTCAATGTCACATTTTTGAATGTCTACCCCATCTCTGTACCCCACATATACAGTTATTTGTTAGGTTCCTAAGTTGAGCAGTGAATTTCAAACACAGATTCAACCACAAAGACCAGGGAGGTTTTCCAATGCCTTGCAAAGAACGGCACATATTGGTAGATGGGTGTAAAAATTATTTCAAAAAGTAATCCCTTTGAGCTTCCGGCGCCGACAGAGATGGCCGCCTCGCTTCGCGTTCCTAGGAAACTATGCAGTTTTTTGGTTTTTTACGTGTTATTTCTTACACTAGTACCCCAGGTCATCTTAGGTTTCTTTACATACAGCCGAGAAGAACTACTGAATATAAGATCAGCGTCAACTCACCATCAGTACGACCAAGAATATGTTTTTCGCGATGCGGATCCTGTGTTCTGCCTTACAACCAGTGTAACCGAGTGGATCACATGCAGCGACCAAAAAAAAAAAAAAACGACTCAGAAAAAGAGGGAAACGAAGCGGTCTTCTGGTCAGAATCCGGAGACGGGCACATCGTGCACCACTCCCTAGCATTCTTCTTGCCAATGTCCAGTCTCTTGACAACAAGGTTGATGAAATCCGAGCAAGGGTAGCATTCCAGAGGGACATCAGAGACTGTAACGTTCTCTGCTTCACGGAAACATGGCTCACTGGAGAGACGCAATCCGAAGCGGTGCAGCCAGCGGGTTTCTCCACGCATCGCGCCGACAGAAACAAACATCTTTCTGGTAAGAAGACGGGCGGGGGCGTATGTCTTATGGCCAACGTGACATGGTGTGATGAAAGAAACATACAGGAACTCAAATCCTTCTGTTCACCTGATTTAGAATTCCTCACAATCAAATGTAGACCGCATTATCTACCAAGAGAATTCTCTTCGATTATAATCACAGCCGTATATATCCCCCCAAGCAGACACATCAATGGCTCTGAACGAACTTTATTTAACTCTCTGCAAACTGGAAACGATTTATCCGGAGGCTGCATTCATTGTAGCTGGGGATTTTAACAAGGCTAATCTGAAAACAAGACTCCCTAAATTTTATCAGCATATCGATTGCGCAACCAGGGGTGGAAAGACCCTGGATCATTGTTACTCTAACTTCCGCGACGCATATAAGGCCCTGCCCCGCCCCCTTCGGAAAAGCTGACCACGACTCCATTTTGTTGATCCCTGCCTACAGACAGAAACTAAAACAAGAAGCTCCCACGCTGAGGTCTGTCCAACGCTGGTCCGACCAAGCTGACTCCACACTCCAAGACTGCTTCCATCACGTGGACTGGGAGATGTTTCGTATTGCGTCAGACAACAACATTGACGAATACGCTGATACGGTGTGCGAGTTCATTAGAACGTGCGTTGAAGATGTCGTTCCCATAGCAACGATTAAAACATTCCCTAACCAGAAACCGTGGATTGATGGCAGCATTCGTGTGAAACTGAAGGCACGAACCACTGCTTTTAATCAGGGCAAGGTGTCTGGTAACATGACTGAATACAAACAGTGCAGCTATTCCCTCCAAGGCTATCAAACAAGCTAAACGTCAGTACAGAGACAAAGTAGAATCTCAATTCAACGGCTCAGACACAAGAGGTATGTGGCAGGGTCTACAGTCAATCACGGACTACAGGAAGAAACCCAGCCCAGTCAAGGACCAGGATGTCTTGCTCCCAGGCAGACTAAATAACTTTTGCCCGCTTTGAGGACAATACAGTGCCACTGACACGGCCTGCAACGGAAACATGCTGTCTCTCCTTCACTGCAGGCGAAGTGAGTAAGACATTTAAACGTGTTAACCCTCGCAAGGCTGCAGGCCCAGACTGCATCCCCAGCCGCGCCCTCAGAGCATGCGCAGACCAGCTGGCCGGTGTGTTTACGGACATATTCAATCAATCCCTATACCAGTCTGCTGTTCCCACATGCTTCAAGAGGGCCACCATTGTTCCTGTTCCCAAGAAAGCTAAGGTAACTGAGCTAAACGACTACCGCCCGTAGCACTCACATCCGTCATCATGAAGTGCTTTGAGAGACTAGTCAAGGACCATATCACCTCCACCCTACCTGACACCCTTGACCCACTCCAATTTGCTTACCGCCCAAATAGGTCCACAGACGATGCAATCTCAACCACACTGCACACTGCCCTAACCCATCTGGACAAGAGGAATACCTATGTGAGAATGCTGTTCATCGACTACAGCTCGGCATTCAACACCATAGTACCCTCCAAGCTCGTCATCAAGCTCGAGACCCTGGGTCTCGACCCCGCCCTGTGCAACTGGGTACTGGACTTCCTGACGGGCCGCCCCAGGTGGTGAGGGTAGGCAACAACATCTCCTCCCCGCTGATCCTCAACACTGGGGCCCCACAAGGGTGCGTTCTGAGCCCTCTCCTGTACTCCCTGTTCACCCACGACTGCGTGGCCATGCACGCCTCCAACTCAATCATCAAGTTTGCGGACGACACAACAGTGGTAGGCTTGATTACCAACAACGACGAGACGGCCTACAGGGAGGAGGTGAGGGCCCTCGGAGTGTGGTGTCAGGAAAATAACCTCACACTCAACGTCAACAAAACTAAGGAGATGATTGTGGACTTCAGGAAACAGCAGAGGGAACACCCCCCTATCCACATCGATGGAACAGTAGTGGAGAGGGTAGCAAGTTTTAAGTTCCTCGGCATACACATCACAGACAAACTGAATTGGTCCACTCACACAGACAGCATCGTGAAGAAGGCGCAGGAGCGCCTCTTCAACCTCAGGAGGCTGAAGAAATTCGGCTTGTCACCAAAAGCACTCACAAACTTCTACAGATGCACAATCGAGAGCATCCTGGCGGGCTGTATCACCGCCTGGTATGGCAACTGCACCGCCCTCAACCGTAAGGCTCTCCAGAGGGTAGTGAGGTCTGCACAACGCATCACCGGGGGCAAACTACCTGCCCTCCAGGACACCTACACCACCCGATGCTACAGGAAGGCCATAAAGATCATCAAGGACATCAACCACCCGAGCCACTGCCTGTTCACCCCGCTGCCATCCAGAAGGCGAGGTCAGTACAGGTGCATCAAAGCTGGGACCGAGAGACTGAAAAACAGCTTCTATCTCAAGGCCATCAGACTGTTAAACAGCCACCACTAACATTGAGTGGCTACTGCAAACACACTGTCAATGACACTGACTCTACTCCAGCCACTTTAATCATGGAAATTGATGGGAAATGATGTAAATGTATCGCTAGCCACTTTAAACAATGCTACCTTATATAATGTTACTTACCCTACATTGTTCATCTCATATGCATACGTTGATACTGTACTCTATATCATCGACTGCATCCTTATGTAATACATGTATCACTAGCCACTTTAACTATGCCACTTGGTTTACATACTTATCTCATATGTATATACTGTACTCGATATCATCTACTGTATCTTGCCTATGCTGCTCTGTACCATCACTCATTCATATATCCTTATGTACATATTCTTTATCCCCTTACACTGTGTATGACAGTTTTTTTTGGAATTGTTAGTTAGATTACTTGCTCGTTATTACTGCATTGTCGGAACTAGAAGCACAAGCATTTCGCTACACTCGCATTAACATCTGCTAACCATGTGTATGTGACAAATAAAATTTGATTTGATTTGAGCATGGTGAAGTTACTAATTACACTTTGGATGGTGTATCAATACACCCAGTCACTACAAAGATAAAGGCGTCCTTCCCAACTCAGTTGCCGGAGAGGAGGGAAACCGCTCAGAGATCTGAGAGGCCAATGGTGACTTTAAAACAGGTACAGAGTTTAATGGCTGTGATCGGAGTAACTGAGGATGGCTCAACATTGGTTACTCCACAACACTAACCTAATTGACAGTGAAAAGGAAGCTTGTACAGAGTAAAAAATATTCCAAAAGATGCATCCTGTTTGCAACAAGGCACTAAACTAATATATTTTGCGACGTGACCGATCTGGTCAACATGTAACAATTGACCAACAACCAACTTGACAAAGCTTGAAGAATTTAAAAAAGAATGCAAATATTGTACAATCCATGTGTGTAAAGCTCTTGGACCTAACCAGAAAGACTCACAGCTGTAATCGCTGCCAAATGTGATTCTAACATGTATTGACTCAGGGGGGTGTATATATATTTTTTGGGTCCACGAACATGTTTTTCTTTTGTCATTATGTGTGATTGTGTGTAGGTTGTCAGGTCAGGAAAAAAAATCAACTTTGAATTCAGGCTCTAATACAAGAAAATTTTGGATAAGTCATTGGATGGGGTATGAGTACTTTCTGAAGGTATTATTTGCAATTATTGTGTGTTCTGTACCTGAATTGACTTTATGCTGTAAATACTGTTCTTCAATATATTAAATGGTAGGCAACATCTCACGTCAGCTGAGAAATGTAATGGTTGGTTTGCTTAACTCCTCAGGTGGCTATGGAAGTTATGGATATGGGAACAATGGAAACTCTGGAGGCTATAGTGAGTATTGCTTTTCCCTCATCTTCCAATCCCTGGAATAGTCTTCCGACTTCTAGTCTGATTTTTATTTGATATGTCCACTAGAGGTCGACCGATTATAATTTTAACGCCGATACCGATTTATTGGGAGGACCAAAAAAAGCAGATACCGATTTTTATATATATATATTTGTAATCATTACAAAGCTACTGACTGAACCTTTTTTATTTTAATATGATAAAGAAAATCTATTTGGTCTCAAATAATGAAACATGTTCAATTTGGTTTAAATAATGCAAAAACAGTGTTGAAGGTAAGTGCCATGCAAAAAAGCTAACAACTAACAAGTTATTTGCTCAGTACATGAGAAAATATGAAAGCTGGTGGTTCAATATTCCCAGTTAAGAAGTTTTAGGTTGTAGTTATTTTAGGAATTAATATTTCTCTCTACCATTTGTATTTCATATACCTTTGACTATTGGATGTTCTTATAGGCACTTTAGTAATGCCAGCTTAATCTCGGTAGTTGATAGGCTTGAAGTCATAAACAGCGCTGTGCTTCAAGCACTGCTAAGAGCTGCTGGCAAAACGCAGTAAAGTACTGTTTGAATGAATGCTTACGAGCCTGCTGCTGCCTACCACCACATAAAATATCAAATCATACACATCAAATCATAGACGTAATTACAATAAATGCACAGAAATACGAGCCTTTGGTCATTAATATGGTAAAATCCGGAAACTCATTTCGAAAACAAAACATTTATACTTTCAGTGAAATACGGAACCATTCTGTATTTTTGTTGAACGGGTGGCAAGTGACAATTTCTCAAGGTAATATTGCCTGCTAACATGCATTTATTAACTAAATATGCAGGTTTTTAAAAAATGATTTTAAGAAAGGCATTGATGTTTATGGTTAGGTACATTTGTGCAACGAATGTGCTGTTTCCGCTAATGCGCTTTTGTTTAAAACCTCTCTGGGATAGGGGGGACGTTGCGTCCCTCTTGGCCAATAGCCAGGGAAAATGTAGAGCGCCAAATTCAAATAAAATACTATCAAAATCAAACTTTCATTAAATCACACATGTAAGATACTAAATTTAAAGCTACACTAGTTGTGAATCCAGCCAACATGTCAGATTTCAAAAAGGCTTTTCGGCGAAAGCATAAGATGCTATTATCTGATAGCACAACGGTAAACAAAGAGAAAGCATATTTCAACCCTGCAGGCGCTACGCAGATATAAAATATAAATCATACCTTTGGCAAGTTTCTTTTGTTGGCACTCCAATATGTCCCATAAACATCACAAATGGTCCTTTTTGTTTGATTAATTCCGTCGATCTATATCCAAAATGTCCATTTATTTGGCGCGTTTGATCCAGAAAAACACAGCTTCCAACTTGCGCAACATCACTACAAAATATCTCAAAAGTTACCTGTGAACATTGCCTAAACAAACTACTTTTGTAATACAACTTTAGGTATTTTTAAACGTTAATAATCGATCAAATTGAATACGGGACAATCTGTGTTCAATACAGGAAGACGACAAACTCGCTCTACTTTTCAAGTCATGCTCCTCTCTCAAAAAGTAGACTTCAAATTACACTAATTTAAGATGGCTGTACTTCTTCATTACACAAAGGAATAACCTCAACCAATTTCTAAAGACTGGTGACATCCAGTGGAAGCGGTAGGAACTGCAAACAAGTCCCTTAGAAATCTAGTTTCCCAATAAACTCATTGAATAGACAGTGACCTCAAAAAAACAAAATTCTGAATGATTTGTCCTCTGGGTTTTGCCTGCTACATAAGTTATGTTATACTCACAGACATGATTCAGAGTTTTATAAACTTCAGTGTTTTCTATCCAAATATATTAATAATATGCATATCTTTTATATTCTGGGGATCAGTAGCAGGAAGTTCAAATTGGGCATGCTATTTATCCAAAAGTGAAAATGCTGCCCCCTATCCCAAAGAAGTTAAATCATCAACGGTTTGGCGGAGTTGAATTAGGCTGTGATTTGATAAATTAACAGGCACCGCATTGATTATATGCAATGCAGGACAAGCTAGTTAACCTAGTAATATAGTCAAGCATGTGTAGTTAACGAGTGATTATGTGAAGATTGTTTTCTATAGGTTAAGTTTAATGCTAGCTAGCAACTTACCTTGGCTTGTTGCAGCTACAAGGTCCCTTTGACGCTGCACTCACGTAACAGGTGGTCAGCCTGCCACAGTTTCCTCATGGATTGTAATGTAATCGGCCATAATCGGCGTCCAAAAGGTCGATTACCGATTTGTTATAAACTTGTAATCGGCCATACCGATTTTTAATCGGTCGACCTCTATAATGTCCACCTTTATCAGGGGGACATTACAAGAGGGGTTCTCACTCTACTCACATTGTAATATTAGCAGAAGTTCAGTGTAGTTTGATCAGAGCACAACATGCCCAGCCATCTTGGAGGAGAGTTAGTGGCATACATCTGGAGGTTCCCGACAAGACCTGGGAAAAGTTATTTTGTATCTATAATCAAAGTATCTTTTTGTTTTGTAGAGAGTATGCCACGGTTTAGATGACATTCAAACTACCAAAGAAGGAACCGGAGTGCTCTTATTCCTGGTTCGATTATGATTTTACATTTCTCTGCTTTGTTAAGCCACAGGACTCAATCTATATCACTTTGACCCCCCCATATGAGAGACACTCCTCCTACCAGCAGCCTGTTCTGAGGAAACACATTCTTGAGCGTGACCGGAGCAGAGAAATCTAAAAGTCCCAACAAACAAAAATTGTTTGAAAACAATTTGACCAAATCATTGACACATGCCACTTTTTATGGCAAAAAACAAACCAATCTAATTACATTTTTCCTTCTCTGCTCTGTCTCATTCTTTAGGTGACTTTGTCTCAGACTGCTATGGCTACCACGAATTTGCTACATAGATCATCCCAATCTTTTAAATCAAAACAAAATGTAGAGAAAGAGGAGCAAACTATAGTGTTCCCGCAACATGAACTCCAATCACTCCCCTGGGAGAAAAACGGTCCCTTACCTGCTACGACTCATGTCCCAACGCCTAGAGAGATGGGAGGCCAGTGAGTGCTTGCTGCCTTTGGTCACCTTCCATACCCTCTGCCAACCCTGGGATGTACCTGGACACCTGGATATGCCAAAAGCCACAGGCACACTTTTCCAATAGACTGCCTTCCTTCGTGGAATTGAGACCAGAGCATTATGGTTGGCTGATGGATAATGGCCCACTGTGATGACATGCAAATTGGAGTGGGTCAGACTGGGGAGATTGATCCCATTGTGGCCATCTATCTTGAATGTCTAGAAAAAAAGTTACATTTCTTATGATGTGAACGGTCTTATTTCATTTTATTGTCTGAACATGTATTATCAATCACCTCATTGTCACACTTTCTTTTTTTTGCCTTTTGTTATGGGATCATAAGGCTGCTTTGAATATTTGCAGTTTTTTATTCAAATGTCAGAATTGCTAAATCATGGCGGTTACATGCTAGTCTTATCTTAAATGACAATATTCACAATGCCCCTCATTTACCTCACATGTGAGGCACCGTTAGGCATGAAAAAACCACGGCGTTGTTGATACTTGCACAAGACTGATTTTGACATTCTGCATTATGATTGTGAAGTAAAAAATAAAGTCTTGTATGTTTTTAAAAAATAAATGTGATATCCCATTCAATAATGTGGTACTACAATTTTAGTGAAACGCTTCACTTTCTTGAAGATGCAATGTATTATTCTTAGTGTCTTTACAAGCATGGGTGTGACAGCAGTAGAACTCTCTACAAAACCCCCTCTTAATCTAATGCTTCTTTCTTTTAGATTATTACAATAGTGGAGCAAATGGTGGAGCTGCGGCTGCTGGCACCATTACTGAAGTCCCTGCGGCCAGCACTACAGGCGTGACAGCTACAGGAACCTACAGTTCATACTACCAGAATGATGGAGGCTACTCCAGCCCTTCTCCAGCCCCCAAAGCCCCTGTCAAAAAGGAGGCCAAGTCAACCTTCCCTGGACCACCAGGAGTTAGTGGAGGGGCCCAAGGGGCCTACCAGACCACCCCTGGCCAGAGTGCCTATAACCAGTATGGCCAGGGCTATGGGCAAGGCAATAAGCCCTTCAATCAAAACCAGGCAGGAGCAGGAGTTTATCCTTACAGCACTGCCTACCCCAGCCAGGTGACGGGCAGCGCTGTTGCCAGCCAAGACTACAGTTACGACGGTAAGTTGGATTCTCAGCAAAGGGGAACACAGGTACACCGTAACCTAAGCTGTTTTATCGACAGTTTTACTAATCAACTTACTCTTTTCCGTAGGTTACGGAAATCAGTCAAATTACAACGCACAGGCAGAAGCCAACCAGAGCTATGGTGCAAATCCAGCTCCATACCACAACCCAGTAGGATACGGTAGGGGAGACCCCACCTTGAACTACCAGTACAGATAGACTGGCTCCGTGATGGTGGCTATCCTGGTTTTTCCATGTCTGCGTGCATTTGGTTATTTTTTTTTTACTTTAAAGAAATAAACTGGACTTATTAGTTGGCAGCTCCCCACAGCTGAATCAAATAGTCTATTTCATCAGTTTGGTCAGTGTTCAAGCTTGTATTTTCTTTGTATGCACTCCACCAATTTCCCCTCCCCACCATCACTACCACTCAAAAAGAGGGAATGACTTTTTTTTTTTACCACCAGTTATGATTTTATTTCTGTCCATACACAAGTTAACTGTTTTTGGCTGAGGATTTGTTTAAATTTTCATTTCACATTACAATGGGTCTGGAGAACTGCTTGTTTGTTGAAGTATTTGTTTGTAATTTTAGACATTTATTTTTCAATGTTTTACTTGATGTATTTCTGTAGTTTTAATTTTAAAAAATAATTTTGGAAGTTTACTAGAAATACATTTTAAATGTCAATCACATTTCTGGTCAAAGTAGATTTGGTGGTTGGGATTATTTCATTTTTTCTCAGAACAGTGTATAAGAAAGTGGTGTTTGTATCAATAAAGGACTTATTTTGGAGCAAAGCAAATTGTGTGTTGACCAAGCATTTCACTTCATGAAAGATACTCTCTACTAACCTTAAGTGCCCTTCCAGATTTCAGAAAATACATTTGTAGTCAACATTGTGCAATGAAATGTTACATTTGTCCTTTTGGAGACACTCCTATCCAGAGAGACTTACTTACATTCATCTTAAGATGGCTAGGTGGGACAACCACATCTGTCATAGTACATTTTTCTTTAATGTAGCTATTGGCAAAACTAGTTACCTGTAAAATTATAATCGGTAACAATTTTTGGATTACCCAAACTAATTTCTTCTGATTACATTCAGTACTTTAAGATTACTTTCCCCATAAAATACATTGGAAGACAAATGTATGTTACCAATTGAACCACATCTATTGTAGGAAGAATCAATGTTAGTTTACATAGCTGGCCATATATGGATGTTATATTGTTCTTTATGGGTTGGCTATGCAGGCTTCTTCTAATCTAACCCATCACTTTCTACTGCATATAAACATTAAAACCAAAGTCAGAATTCCAGTCATTCCAATAAATACATTTTACCCCTTGATCTTTGAGAATAGGACTTGGAAATATGGAAGTATAGATTACCCAAATGATTTTACCTGAGCATAACCCCAAAACGAAGGATTTATTAGCCAGCCCTACTCTATGATTTTGTTGATTGGACTTGTTGATTGGATTTGAGTTCAAATAAATGGTGAGCTCATGGAATGGCATGCTTTGAGCACTACTGAAATGTGCTATTTACATGTGAAAAATTAATGCCAAATGATGCATTTGCTATAGGCCTATTGTTTACCTTTTTGTTGGTGACACTTTATCTTGATAATATGCAGCTGTTTAAAGGGCAAATCCACAGATGAAACAATACGGACGCTGCCTCGGTTTTGGTAAAAAGATGAGGGATGGGCCTGGAGAAATGTAACCACTGAGATTAATAGACCGCTATGGATACAAGGACTGACCATCCATGATACCAAAATTGTTTTAACCATATGAGGCTATACGGTGTTTGTTCACATTTACAATGTATACAAACATTGGAGAAAAACAAGCATATATTGTGTTCTAATGGAGTGTGACAGTTGAACTAAACTCATGAGGCATTTATTAGTTATATTCTTCAAGAATCAATGATATATACATAAGTCAAAAAATGGATGTAGCAACTACAGACTGCCCCTTTAAGTCTATCAAAAGGGTGTGAGTTTGAGTGCGTGTCCATTAGGCCTATGGATTATTTTTTTATCAGCATGAATTAGATTGAGCAAAAAAAGCCCCACTTTTATTCCATATGCTGGGATCCGCACTATGCAGCTGTTGCAAGAACACATTTTTCACTGGATGTCCACTGGTTTCAAAAACAATGATTGATAGGCAGCTTAAACTTCTTGAATTCAACCATTATTGGGTTCAAAAAAACATTTAGATTTGTGAACACCCATCCACAACCAGTAAGGCGCAAATAGATGAGAGAGCAGCAGTGTGATTCACATCAATGAGCTATGTAGATATCAGTATCGCCTTAGACTACACCACTGCTGTCATCCTTACCTCCAAGTGTTTATTCAAATTGGATAATTTTTGGATGCAGTCACACCATTGGAAGACAGCTTGGACTGTAGCCTACAAAAGCCAATTCCTGCTCTTTTCCCGCGATCCATCAAACACATTTGGTGTGTCATCATAGTGCTCTCTGACTTGTGGTCAGACTTGCTTTGGTGGAACAAACTTACATTTGATTTGAATGTCATTGAGAAAACATCCTTTCTGAATTTAAAAGTAATCCTCGAAGTAATCATCTAGTTTTTAAAAAAGTATCTGTAATCTGATTCTAATATTTTTGCTGGTAACGTAACGGATTACAGTTACTGTTTTTTTGTCATATCTTACATGTAACGGATTACATATAATCCGTTACTCCCCAACCCTGTTCAGATGCAGCCTGAATGAGGTGAACGTGGGTGATTGTGATGAAGTGTCATGCTCCGACAGTTCTATCAGAAACCGGGATAACAGCTCATTGCCCTTACAACGCTGGGACAGCAGCATATGATCCAGCTCTTTGGTTTGCGACAAACTCCTACAAATTACATTAAGTGTCAAACAGATTGGATGAATCTACGTATCCGGTACTTGATGAAGTGTTAAAATGTGTATTAATACAAAAAGGAAAGACAGTTTACAACCAAGTAGTACTTGGTTGGGTATCAACTGATTCCTCATCAGAGTTGTCTGTGGAAATTGTTTGTGCCACAGCCCACTGAAAGAAGAAAAGCAATGGCATTACATGTCAAAATGTTTGATTCGATTAATACCATTTTTAGCATAACCAAAAGGCCTTTCCATTTGTGGTCAGCATACTTTGTTTACCCCAATTTGAGCTGATCTGGATGTCTCCCTCTGCCCCTCTCTTTCTGCTTCAGTACTGACTATCAGTCTCGAGGAGCCACGGTGGGATGCCAGCTAGGTGTTTGTACCTACAGATGGTGGAGTGGAGACGGGCTCTGGTACCATCACCACATCAGGAATGACCTGCTCCGCCTTGATGTCTTTCGATGGAGTCGGAGGAAGCTTGGGAAAATGCTGGAATGTCAGAGTGATCATGTTAACCACCACCAAACACCGTTCTGTCTGCTGTGAAGGTCTCGATTTTCATGCTATTTTCTGGGGGGGGAACAACTTTGTGTAATCGTCGTACAGCATGACAGGCATCTTGTCATTTGTGAAATGAATCTGGTGATACAGTTTTGCCAGATGTCACAAATGCTCTTCTCATATGAGCTCTTGACACGAAGCCCAGAACCAAGGTAAGCAGGTGTTCAACTACAGCTTGTTACAGAGTGAAGAGCTTTGGTCTGATCTGTGCTTCAGGGTAGATCCTCCCTACAAATCTGCAGAATATGTATTTTGAGGAGAAACTCATAGTTAATACCAATATCTGGACTCACTAAAGCCACATCTTGAAGGACTAGTTTGTTTCCCCGGTGTACCAACAGTCTCTTATGGACAGAAGTTACAAATTCTAAAACCTGCCTTGGTTCAAGTTGGAGGTTGGCCATCGTTTTCAACACTGTGACTCGTTAAATTAAATCTACCTTGCTCACAACACAATCAATGAGCTGCCAGTCATGCAAGTCTATGGTTTTGTTTTTTGGGGTGTCATTGTAGATCTGAATGTGCAAGAGAGAGACATTGCACCTCACAGTGAGTGAGCCAGCAAGTCCTCTTCTTCTGTTGGAGTCCTATTCCTAGTAGCCTCCGATAAGAGGCTGAGGGTAGTGCTGACTGTTACATTGAGACTGCTGGGACCCTTAAACACATTCTTAACTTTAGCTGTGATCTCAGCAGTAATGGTGTTGAGCAGGTGTATGTCACCTGTGCTTAGTTTGTCAGTCAGGAGTTTAGTAGTGCCAAACAGGTGCTCTAGCTTCCATTTTTTGGACGATCTTCTCAGCTGTAGGTATAAAAAACTAGAGGTGCATTCAACAAGGCTTCCATTTGCAAACGCTCGCGGCTAACTATATTTGTTTTCAACAGAGTTTGTTGAATGTTCCATTTCTGTTAGTTATTGGAAAAACTGATATGGATGCGGCAAGAAGAGCAGCTGTGCTTTCTGCAGCTAGAGAAATTGTGGATACTTAAAAAAAAACATTAATGTGAACCTCCCAACTACAATTGAGGACATTGTAGGTAGGCTATTACATCTGTTACATCTTTCTGTAAAATGATGCAAGTAGATAATATAACTACTAGAGTGAATGTGGCTCATAGATTAGCCTGACTTGTTCCCCACACTGGCATCATGGTCATCGCTGGAGGAGGATATTTTGCCTCTACCTCCGCCTGATTCTTCATGTCAATCATCTTCAGGTGTTTGTTCACCTCCCAAACCTGGTCTCAGAACATTTTGTATTATTCTGCACATAAATCCGAGACACTCCATTTAGTATGATATTCTACGTATTGTATGGTATGTACTCATTTGTGGATGTCCATCACTTATTTCATATGATATGTTACAAATTACAATTCGTATTATATATTATGAATTTGCAAAAGGTACAATATGTTACGAATTTGTGAAAGATGCTATATGGTACGAATTTGCAAAACGTATGATGTGTTACGAATTCTGGCGAGGTGACTAATGTTAGGTAGTTGGCTAACGTTAGCTAGGCTAGGGTTTAGGGTTAGGATTAGGGTGATGAGATTCTAATTCTTAACCTTTAGGTTGCTAGCCATTCACCTTACAGTAATTAACCATGACAGTTTGCCAAAAGGCACCTAAAGGATTCTGACCATGAGAAACAAGATTCTCTGGTCTGGTGAAACTAAGATTGAATTCTTTGGCCTGAATGCCAAGCGTAACGTCTGGAGGAAACCTGGCACCATCCCTACGGTGAAGCATGGTGGTGGCAGAATCATGCTGTGGGGATGTTTTTCAACGGCACTGACTGGGAGACTAGTCAGGATCGAGGCAAAGATGAACGGAGAAAAGTACAACGAGAGCTTTGATGAAAAGCGCTCTGGAGCAGGTTAGGACCTCAGACTGGGACGAATGTTCACCTTCCAACAGGACAACGACCCTAAGTACACAGCTAAGACAACACAGGAGTGGCTTTGGGACACATCTCTGTATGTCCTTGAGTGGCCCTGCCAGAGCCTGGACTGGAGCCCGATCGAACATCTCTGGAGAGACCTGAAAATAGCTGTGCAGCGACGCTCCCCATCCAACCTGACAGAGCTTGAGAGGATCTGCACAGAAGAATGGGAGAAACGTCATACCCAAGAAGACTCACGGCTGTAATTGCTGCCAAAGTTGCTTCAACAAAGTACTGAGTAAAGGGTCTGAACACTTATGTAATATTTAAAGTTTGGGATTTTTAATACATTTGCAAAAAATGTCTAAACCTGTTTTTGCTTTGTCATTATGGGGTATTGTGTGCAGATTGATGAGGGAACAATAACTATTTAATCCATTTTAGAATAAGGCTCTAATGTAACTAAATGTGGAAAAAGTCAAGTGATCCGAATGAACTGTATTTACTGCTTTGAGTGATGAACACACGGCTTTCTTTCTGCATAGGTGTATTACAGTCAATTGAGCCAAATATAGACTGAACAAAAATATAAACGCAACATGCAACCATTTCAAATATTTTACTGAGTTAAAGTATAAGGAAATCAGACAATTTAAATAAATTCATTAGGCCCTAATCTATGGATTTTACATGACTGGGAATAAAAACATATGTATCTGTTGGTCACAGATACCAACAAAAGAAAAAGTAGGGGTGTGGATCAGAAAACCATTCAGTATCTGCTGTGATCACCATTTGCTTCATGCAGCACGACACATCTCCTTCGAATAGAGTTGATCAGGCCTGTGGAATGTTGTCCCACTCCTCTTGAATGGCTGTGTGAAATTGCTGGATATTGGCGGGAACTGGAACATGCTGTCTTACACGTCGATCCAGAGCATCCAAAACATGCTCAATGGGAAAAAGTGTCTGGTGAGTATGCAGGCCATTGAAGAACTGGGACATTTTCAGCTTCCAGGAATTATGTACAGATCCTTGCGACATGGAGCTGTGCATTATCATGCTGAAACAAAAGGTGATGGCGGGTCGGATGAATGGCACGAAAATGGGCCTGAGGATCTCGCCACGATGTCTCTGTGCATTCAAGTTGCCATCAATTGTTTTCATTGTACATAGCTTATGCCAGCCCATACTATAGCCCCACCGCCACCATGGGGCACTCTGTTCACTACGTTGACATCAGCAAACTGCTCGCCCACATGACGCTATCTGCCATCTGCCCAGTACAGTTGAAACTGGGATTCATCCGTGAAGAGCTCACTTCTCCAGCGTGCCAGTGGCCATCGAAGGTGAGCATTTGACCATGGAAGTCAGTTACGACACCAAACTGCAGTCAAGACCCTGTTGAGGACGATGAGCACTCAGATGAGCTTACCTTATCAGTCGCGCAAACCCACAGTTTCATCAGCTGTCCAGGTGGCTGGTCTCAGACGATCCCGCAGGTGTAGAAGCCGGATGTGGAGGTGTTGGTCTGCATTTGTGTGGCCGTTTGGACGTACTGCCAAATTTTCTAAAATGATGTTGGCTTATGGTAGAGAAATTAACATCCTGTTAACAGCTCTGGTGGACATTCCTGCACTCAGCAAGCCAGTTGCACGCTCCCTCAAAACTTGAGACATCTGTGGCATGTTGAGTGACAAAACTGCACAAAACTTTTAGAGTGGCCTATTATTGTCCCCAGCACAAGGTGCACCTGTGTAATGATCATGCATTTTAATCTGCTTCTTGATATGCCACACCTAACTGCCACACCTAAAGTTTGTGTTCAACATTTGAGCAAAATATGCTTTTTCTCTGAAAGGAACATTTCTGGGAACTTTAATATCAGCTCATGAAACATGGGACCAACACTTTACATTTACATCATATTTTATATTTGGTACAGCTATCCATCTGGATTTCCATGTCTGTTTCTATTAGTTGTTTTTGAATCGCTCAACAAGGAAGATGTGTAGTAATTTACTTTTGTATAAAGTAACATTTTATTAGATTTCTATTGAAATATTCCTTCTAGTGCTAGGCAAACACGTTATAGCCCCCTTTTATGGGACAATTCTGGTGTTGAGAGCCATTCAGAAAAACAGAATTCCAACTGTATGATCTTACATGCATTTAAACTTCACCTACCTACAGCAAGCACAATATTTCCAGGATATATCAGATCAGTAATTCAACTATATTAATTAATGTGAAGTGTTAATCATTCTCATCCTCAGTTGCAATGCAGTCACTGTCAGTACATTGCATGGGATATGCATGGGATAAATCAAGTGTGTAGTGGATTTTTTTTTATTCTTCAAGATGTCAATTCAGGTATTAATTGTCGCTTGTTCTAAGGAGTTTACGGTATTTCCAAAATACTGGCTCTTGTATTCCAGTACTTTCGACATATCCAATACTGAGCTCACTACCGGTCTCTTTTCGGCTTCGCTGTGACTAGCATGGCTGACACTGGTCTTGTAGAAACGCTTCTTCGGCGGGTGGAAAAGGTGGACGGTGGTCTCGACAGTCAGGATGTTGCGACCAGTCTCGGGGTGGACCACCAAGCTATCGTCGGTGCTGTGAAGAGCCTACTGGCACTTGGTGATGTGAGTTTACCTGCCCGTTTTGAAGCGGAAGTCAAGTGACCGTCCACTTTTTTCATTCGGCAGAGACTTTAAGGTTAACAGTTGACGCTTAAACCGCCTAGCAAAAACCTAAAACTGACCATTACCTTAACACTAACCTAATTTGAATAAATTCTGAAATTAAATATCGTTTTGGGCGTCAAGCTTGTACTTATAGCATTTTCTGTTCATCCTATGATGATTGGCGATTGGATAGGAAACTGATGCAATAGGGACGTAAACGGGATCGTGTTAGCCATGAATAAATGCAGTGGTGACTGTTCAACTGCACTGCTAGTCAGCAAACTTGACTAAAAACAAAAACTGTTAGACATTTTCAATATTTGGTTTTATATAATCGTCATTAAGGCAATCTACCAACGTCTGAAACACCTAGCTGGCTACTACTTGTATAGGATGGTAATTAATGGAAGCTTCTCTAATATCAAACATGTAAAGTGTGGTGTACCGCAGGGCAGCTCTCTAGGCCCGCTACTCTTTTCTATTTTTACCAATGACTTGTCACTGGCATTAAACAAAGCATGTGTGTCCATGTATGCTGATGATTCAACTATATACACATCAGCAACCACAGCTAATGAAGTCACAGAAACCCTTAACAAAGAGTTGCAGTCTGTTTTGGTGTGGGTGGCCAGTAATAAACTGGTCCTGAACATCTCTAAAACTAAGAGCATTGTATTTGGTACGAATTATTTTTGAAGTGCTAGACCGCAGCTGAATCTGGTAATGAATGGTGTGGCTGTTGAACAAGTTGAGGAGACTAAATTACTTGCCGTTACCTTAGATTGTAAACATTCATGGTCAAAACATATAGATTCAATGGTTGTAAAGATGGGGAGAGGTCTAGACGTAATAAAGAGATGCTCTGCTTTTCTGACACCACACTCCAAAAAGAAAGTTCTGCAGGCTCTAGTTTTGTCTAATCTTGATTATTGTCCAGTCGTGTGGTCCAGTGCTGCAGGAAAAGCCAAGTTAAGCTGCAGTTGGCCCAGAACAGAGTGGCACGTTTTGCTCTTAAATGTAATTGGAGGGCTGATAAAAATACTATGTATACCAGTCTCTCTTGGCTAAGAGTTGAGGAGAGATTGACGGCATCACATGTTTTTATTAAAAACATTAATGTGTTGAAAATCCCAAATTGTTTGCGTAGTCAACTTACACGCAGCTCTGACACACACACTTATCCCACCAGACATGCCACCAGGGGTCATTTCACAGTCCCCAAATCCAGAACAAATTCAATAAAGTGTACAGTATTATATAGAGCCCTTATTGCATGGAACTTCCTTCCATCTCATATTGCTCAAATAAACAGCAAACCTGGTTTCAAAAAACAGATAAAGCAACACCTCGTGGCACAACGCCTCTCCCCTATTTTACCTAGATAGTTTGTGTGTATGCATTGATATGGAGGCTACATGTGCCTTTAATTTTTTTTCATGTGGTTCTGTTCTTGTCTATTGATCTGTATTATGTCATTATGTTTTGTGTGGACCCCAGGAAGAGTAGCTGCTGCTTTTGCAACAGCTAATGGAGATCTTAATGAAATACCAAAATGTCAACATTGAGAAATTAGACTGAGTCAATAAATTGTGAGCTGTTTTTGTCACTGGATCTAAAAATGAATCCATGGTAAATGTATAATGTGCAGTGATAGTTAATTCATGATGTGTACACCAAACAGACCTTGAGAAGATGACAAATGTGTGGTCCTCTGCCTCAAGGCTCCATTATGATTCTGATCATGGTTGTTTGTTTTCCTGCGCAGGTGATCTCAGCTGACCAGCGCTCCTCGAAGCACTGGGAGCTGACTGGGGAAGGCTGTGAGATAGCCGAACAGGGCAGCCATGAGGCCCGAGTCGTCAGCTCCATCCCAGAGGAAGGGATGCCTCAGAGCCAGCTCATGGTGAGAGGACCTGCAGGGTGCCTGGACAAATAATATGTACCATGATGTTATGTTTATTTGGAGGAAAAAAATCTGGCTGAAAAATAAAGAATTGAATGAAAGTTTATCTTTACATTGTGATTTTATATGCTTTCCACTTGGAGCATTGGGGCAGTGTTTACAGATAGTTTTGTCTCTCTTTCTGTGTAGAAACTAGCCTTTGGGAAGGTGGGTTTCAGCAAGGCCATGTCCAACAAGTGGATCCGTCTGGACAAGGGCCACGAGGGCGGACCCAGGATCTTCAAGACTGTGAGTTTATCTTCACATCTGACTTGGTGTGCTTTGTGATTGAGTGTGAGTGTTGCTTTTCTAATGGAGAAATTAAGTATGACACACATAAACATAAATTTCACGTGTGTGTCCAGGTGGAGCACTTAGAAGACTTGGTGAGGGACAAGTTGCTCCTGGTACAGAAAGGCCAGGCGTCTCAACTGGAGGAGAAGGAGAAGAATGAGCTGAAGAAACGCAAACTGCTCTCTGAAGTGTAAGAATCAGACCGGTTGATAATATTTGACTACTGTGAAAACGTCTGTGAAATGTTAAGTATATTCCTAATTGATATCTACCAGTAGATGGCAATAGATGCCATTCAGCAGTACAACACAGTGTTCACTCATCTGGCATCCGGCATGTTCAGGATGCCCCAGTCACAACTAGCCTCAGCATAGTCTCATGCTGATGATGTTCTCTGACTTGTTGACCCCTAAGTCTTTAGTTGAATAACAGCTGAGAAATGATATTAAATACATCAATAAGGTTTAGATTTAGAATATAAATTGTCTTATATCATAGTTACATCCTATGTGAGTCAATGTTGTCGTCTTGTCTAAGTCGAGATGTCTAGTTCACCCAATGATATGAATACACTGAGCAACAAATTGTTAATTGTATACTTCCTATTTGCTAAATAGTGTCCCAGGCCCTCACCACCACCACCACCACCACCACATGTTCCCAATCTCCAATGTTCCCCAAGATAAGACCTCTTGTGGCCTTTGTGACTCATGTGATATACCACTTTCAAATGACCACATTTATGCAGTTTGAATGAGAATGATTGTATTTATTTCTGTGAATTTTAGGACGGTCAAGTCCTATTGGATCACAAAGGGCAGCTGTTTCAGCACCACCATCACTAAGCAGGAGACAGAGCTCACCCCAGAGATGATCGCTAGGTGAGTCCTGCTCTGCTTTTCCTGTCAACTTTGTCATGGTCGCTCTATGATTGCTAAGATGGACGAGGAATTCCTCATTCTGTATCTCGAACCTGCATGCTGCTGCTGAGGACCCTGTCCTAAGGCAAATGTATATTAGCCTGAAGTTGTTCATTCTCTCACAGTGATGTCATTTCTATTCATATCACTGCATGTTGTAGTCAAATTGGCAGTGTTTTCATTAGGTACCGTGCATGATCCAATTAGTTTTTATTTTTACCTGGAAACTGCTGTCTCTCTCAAAATGCAGGTGATCTCTTGACCAAGCCTGGTTTTCATGTGATTGTCTGAAACAATTTGTTAGTTCTCGTACCCCAAAACAGATGAATGAAAATGCACCTGGTCTGCAATATCACGAGGGGATTTGGCACAGAACTGTATTCAGGTGTCCCAAAAATGAAATGAGTGTTTTTGTACATTTACCTCCACGTTTTATCTGCACACAGACTTTGCTTGTGTTTGGCCATATACACTCATTAATTTGATGTTCTCTAGAACATATTATATGTTCTCCTCCAAATTGACCTATGTCTGGTCTGTGACAGTGGGAGCTGGAAGGAGAAGAAGTTCAAGCCTTATAACTTTGAGGCCTTGGGTGTGGCCCCAGACTGTGGCCACCTGCATCCGCTCATGAAGGTCCGCACGCAGTTCAGACAGATCTTCCTGGAGATGGGGTCAGTCGCCTATCCTCTATTCTGCCCTTGCAGGACACCATCAGTATACCCTATATAACTAATGTACGGTAAGACTAAGGTTTAAGACCTGTGTGTACTCACTCCTCCTGTCTCCTTCAGCTTCACTGAGATGCCCACCAACAACTTCATTGAGAGCTCCTTCTGGAACTTTGACTCCCTGTTTCAGCCCCAGCAGCACCCAGCCAGGGACCAACACGACACCTTCTTCCTGTCTGGTGAGCAACTGGGTGTCTCTGTGTGTCTGGACTTGATGCCCAGATAGGATAAAATGGTGCATTATTGATGATGCACTGAAAGGGAAATCTGATTTCCCTAGCTAAAACAGACTCTAGATTTCTATTAGATATAATTAATCTGTTTTCATCATGTACCATCAGTATTATTTCCATTTAACTTACCGGTAACTGTGGCCCCTCCTATTATTATATGTCTCAGACCCAGCTCAGGCCCATGAGTTTCCCCAGGACTACCTGGAGAGAGTGAGGAAGGTCCATTCAGAGGGAGGCTTTGGATCACAGGGGTGAGAGCTAATCTTCCACACACGTGCATACACATGGATTTACACACACACACATTTTATTTAATTTATTTTTATAAAAAATATAAAAAATCTCCCCAATTTCGTGTTATCCAATTGGTAGTCACAGTCTTGTCCCATTGCTGCAACTCCCATACGGACTCATTCTTGACACAATGCCCACTTAACCCGGAAGCCAGCCGCACCAATGTGTCGGGAGGAAACACAGAGGAAACAGCGCCCGGCCCGCCACAGGAGTCGCTGGTACGCGATGGGACAAGAACATCCCTGCCGGCCAAACCCTCCCCTAACCCGGACAAAGCTCGGCCAATTGTGTGCCGCCCCATGTGTCACTCGGTCGCGGCCGGCTGCGACTGCGCCTGGACTCGAACCAGGATCTCTAGTGGCACAGCACAGCCTTAGACCACTGTGCCACTCAGGAGGCCCAACATGTTCTACTTTTAACGCTGTGTGTGTTTGACAGGTACAAGTATGACTGGAAGATTGAGGAGGCTCAGAAGAACATCCTCCGTACTCACACCACAGCAGTCAGCGCTCGCATGCTGTACAAACTCGCTCAGCAGGTAACCCACTATCTACGTTTGTTCATGCTGTCTTAGTATTTACTAAAATGAATTAGAAAGTAATTGCATGAGGGTGATGTTACATTCTAACTGTGCAGTAATTGAGCAACTTTCCTCTGTAACCATTTCAAATGTACCTTTCTTTCTACCAGGAAAAGTTCACCCCTGTCAAGTACTTTTCCATCGACAGAGTATTCCGTAATGAAACTCTGGATGCCACCCACTTGGCAGAGTTTCACCAGATTGAGGGAGTGGTGGCTGACTATGGCCTTACCCTGGGTGACCTCATGGGCATCCTTCATCAGTTTTTCAATAAACTAGGTGAGGGCTCTACCAGTCAGGGTTGGGGTCAATTCTACTCATTCAATTCTCTCCCAGGAAATGTAATTCAATTCAAATTCGAGGTCGGCCTTTGAATTCAGAGATAATTCAATTCCTCTCAATTCCAATGTTAGGTAAATTCCAAGAATTCAAGTCAAAATTCAATATTATCCCCAAAATTCAACAAATTCCAATTAGAAATTAAATTTCTTCAGGCTTTCAGGCTGATCATGTCACTGTTCAGACAGCCTAGCTATACTGGAAATATCTGAATACAGGTTGAAATTATTAAAACCAAATCCTATAGTAAATGTTTTTATACTATATGCATTAATTCCATTAACTAGGAAATGTTAAAAAAAATTCAATTCCAAAGATTAAATGTAAAAAAAAACAATAGAATGTAATTCAACATACATTCAAAAAAACAAAAAACATACAAAAAATAAATAAATATTCAGACCCTTTGCTATAAGAACCAAAATTGAGTTCATGTGCATCCTGTTTACATTGATCATCCTAGACAATTCAAGAATTGAATGGAATTTAAATTATATAAGAATTGACCCCACCCTGCTCCCAGTACCTCATTTTTTAAAATGTTGTATTTATTTTTTAACAGTTGTCCGTACTGAAGTGGCCTCTAATGCATCTTAATGCCTGTAGTACAACATGAGCTTGTTTCTCTGTCAGATGTAGTATTTCTGAGAAAGTAAATATATTTATAATTTTCTCCAGGAATCACCAAATTACGCTTTAAACCGGCCTACAATCCATACACCGAGCCGAGCATGGAAGTGTTCAGCTATCATGAAGGTACAGTTCTTTTGAAGATCCTCAAACCCTGGCATGTCTCATGTTTGTGTGAAATGTGTGTTTTGGCCTTGTCTCACTCAAACCCAAAAGCCCATAGACGACGCAATCCTATCCACACTGAGTACATCTTCTTTTTTTCTTTCTTTTTTTTTCTCCACAATTTCGTTACTGTCTTGTCTCATCACTACAAGGTGAAGGTCGAGAGCCATGCATCCTCCGAAACACAACCCAACCAAGCCGCACTGCTTTTAACACAGCACGCATCCAAACCTGGAAGCCAGCCGCACCAATGTGTCGGAGGAAACACTGTACACCTAGCGACCTGGTCAGGGTGCATTGCGCCCGGCCCGCCATAGGAGTCGCTAGTGCGCGATGAGACAAGGATATCCCTACCGGCCAATCCCTCCCTAACCCGGACGACGCTGAGCCAATTGTGCGCCTCCCGGTCGCGGCCCGGCTGCGACAGAGCCTTGGCTCGAACCCAGAGTCTCTGGTGGCACAGCTAGCACTGCGATGCAGTACCTTAGACAACTGTGCCACCCGGGACGCACACACTGAATCCATCTTAATTTGTCCATTCCTGCTCACTCCAGGGCTGAAGAAGTGGGTGGAGGTGGGAAACTCTGGGATGTTCAGGCCAGAGATGCTGCTGCCTATGGGGCTCCCTGAGGGGGTGACGGTCATCGCCTGGGGGCTGTCTTTGGAGAGGTGAGTCAATGACAAAGAAACACATCCTCAACTAGAACTGATCCTGGTGATGTAATGGAATTGACTGACTGACATTTGTTAATACAAGACCTACAATACACAACCCCTTCTGCCTGGCCTACCCCACTTCAACACTCTCTGACCCCTGTCTCTAGGGCCGGGAATTGCCAGGGATCTCAAGATACGATATCACCATACTTAGGTGCCGATACGATATGTGGTCTAAAACATAAGAAAGACCTGCTCTTTCCATGACATAGACAAACCATGTAAATTCAGGTGAAAGCTATGATCCCTTATTGATGTCACCTGTTAAATCCACTTCAAGGAGACAGGTTAAAGGATTTTTAAGCCTCGAGACAATTGCGACATGGATTGTGTATGTGTGCCATTCAGAGTGTGAATGGGCAAGACAAAAGATTTTAGTGCCTTAAACGGGGTGTGGTAGTAGGTGCCAGGGCACCAGTTTTGAGTCTGTCAAGAACAGCAACGCTGCAGGGTTTTTCATGGCCAACAGTTTCCTGTGTGCATCAAGAATGGTCCACCACCCAAAGGATATCCAGCCAACTTGACACAACTGTGGAAAGCATTGAAGTCAACATGGGCCAGCATCCCTGTGGAACGCTTTCGACACCTTGTAGAATTGAGGCTGTTCTGATGGCAAAAGATGGGGTGCAACTCAATATTAGGAAGGTGTTCTTAATGTTTGTTATACTCAGTGTATGTCTGCTGCAGAGAGACAAGCGAGAGCATGAGAAAACACGTTTTGATCAGTCAGGGAACGAAGTGCTGAAAAAATGTTTGATCGCTATTTAAAAAGATGGAGGACAAGCTATAGGCAGGTACAGCCGACTAGTGCTAGCTAACGCTACCGAGAGTAGCAAAACCATTTATTTATTATTAATTACAAATCAACTTGGATATCGATATAATACCATCCAAAAATAACTATCTATTCGCGCCCCCATCATTACCCGTCTCTCCACTGCTCCACTCTTGGGCCAGCTATCTCACTGGAATTGACCCGCATCAGCTTCATATCCCTTACCCCGACCTTAACTCTCTCATAACCAGATGCACAGGGTCAACTGTTAGTGTACTTGAATGGGACATGGGATTTCAATAGTAAAATGTTTCCATAATGTGAAAATATACAATGTTATGCCTGTAATCCCAGTGTGATTTCCCATAGAGGGGTTAAAGGTGGACAGTAGTGTGGTCATGTCCCCCCCAGATGTGCAGCCATGCTTCCAGCACACAACACCAGTCTGTTGGCCCACATGTCGACATGTTTACTTCTGGATTGTTATATCTGAGAAATTAGCATAAAACACCATATCGCCTAATGAGCCTAGAATAATGGTTTCCTCAGATGAACGTCAGAACTGACCATTTAGATATATTTGTGCTCTACTGCGGGTGCTTGAACCCTGGTGACACTGAGGAATTGTATCTATGAAGAAATCACTGCTAATGGCTATAGTCAGTGAGCTGGGAAGGACCATATCATCTACTCTGTGTAATCGCTCTCCTCCATCCCCTCTGTCCATATAGACCTTTGTCTCTATCCCTGTTTGTCCCCTCTTTCTCTTTGCTGTCTTCCACCTCTCCTTATAATGTACTATGTCATCTTCCTGACACTCTTTCCTCTGCCCTTCTCTGTCTCCTTCAGGCCCACCATGATCAAGTATGGCATCAACAACATTCGTGAGCTGGTGGGACACAAGGTCAACCTGCAGATGGTCTACGACAGCCCTGTGTGTCGACTGGACTCTTAGATTCTGTTCAGGCTTCCTCTTGGACAGGCTCACATTACCATACACATCCCACCCAAGGCCCGTGTCGTCAGGACCCCTTTGCCCACTAGCAACCATATGAACACTGAACAATCCCAAAAACCCTTAATCTACCTTGGCCAGAGACAGATCTGTCTGTTTGAGAGGGAGGGAAAGAGGACTTACTTTTCTCCTTATAGCTTGTCTGTGGTTCTAGCTGGATTATTGCTGTTGTTTAGCCACGCGATACACAGATTATACTTTAAACCTAATTTATGAAACAATTATAACTCATCTTTGGTCCTAACCAGCAGCTATGCATGTGCTGAGGGGTAGGTAGTGCTATTATTGTTTTCTCTGCTGATGTGTGCACTACATCAGAGCATAAGGAACTTCACCAGTGAGTCTGTTTTTTAATTTAAACGTTAGGTAGCCGCTGTGCAGTTTTCTATGTAATGAAATGCTTGTACAGTAAAGATGCTAACTTGAAGCCCTTTAGCCTTCCATACAAAACCAACCAACTCTGTGCTGTGTCCACTCAGTTCATGAGACAAATTAGAAATGGTCAAATAAAGATGTTTGAAAGTAGCACGATTTACGCCGTCAGTCTAATGTAATCCCCATTGGTAATGCTGAGTTTTTGTTATTCTACTCTGGCTGTGCCAGGTCTGGCTTTAAACCGGTCAGAAGAACATTCTTGTTTTCATCAATCTTGTTGTGGCAGGTGCGTAACGTGGATTGGCGTGTTGAGTGATGTGTGCCAAGGTTTAACCCAGAGGATTTAGGAGTTATTTGTGTCATTCCAGTGAAGGTGGGATTACGAATCGCCTTTATCGCCTCTAAGTCTCATGTCATCGTACACAGGGTAGACTTTTAGCTCTGTGTGCTCACAGGAGATAATTGGGTTAACACATTAGAGCACTTTGGTTGTAAGTGTAACCTAAAATAATTTGCTATGATACTAAATAAAGAGTCAAGTCTTCCTGTTAGTTTGTTTTGGGCAACGGCACGTTGGATATGTTTTTTGCTGGTGGCCTAGTTCATCCCCAATCCCTGCAAGATTCGTAATAAATTTGCTGTTGTGAAGAGATGTTATACACTCTACTGTTATGTATTATGTAAATCTTCCGTAGTCTGAATTAGAGACTGTATGTTGTAATGCAAATCAGTATCCTTCTGAGGAGCAATATTGAAGTTGTACTTCAGCCATGCGTAATCACTTCACTGGAATTGCTTCTCCTGAATGAACCTGGCACAGCGACGTCGTGGTACATGCAAGTCTGCCTGAGCATCCTGTGCTGTCTTTCGACGCCTACATGGAGCTGAATTTCTGAATTCGGGAGTCTTTAAAAAACCTTGCATGCTATTGAAGCTAACTTGTGGGCCCAGAATAGATGCTGTTGAAAGTTTGTGACAAAGAGAATGATGTTGCGATGTTGCGTGCTCTGCCAAGACTGGGAAATCCTGTGTCTGCTGCAATAATGGACAGACAGGATTAAAGGTTGTTTACTTAATCAAATGCAGGAACTCCTTAAGTCTTTCTGTTCAGCTAATCCTTCAACGTCTGGAAATAACATTTTAAACCGGAGTCTGGGAGTCCAAGCTAAGGGTTCCCCAGAACAAAACAATATATAGACAGAACAGATCAACCAAGTTTCTCTGTAGAACCTCTAATTCTAGTTGGAACATACTTCTGGATGCAGTTTTATTCTACCAAGTACTAACTATCCTAACTATCTTCACAAGCACTGGGATAGAAAAATGCTTCATAGGTTTTTGTATCCAGTTTTATATGCACATTTCAATTTATATATATATATATTTTAATCCTGTGCAATCTCATCGTGTGTGTTCACCTGCATCATATCATGTTTGCAGTTTCTAACTTGCAGAAGTTACACTACATACCTAAATCAATAATAACCGATGTAATGGCCATTTAGTTTGAACTTGGTACACATATTTACTACTTCATTGAACATCTCAGCTTTGATGTGGTACTGTATAATTGTAGTCCCTTTTCATGTTCTGAAGATACAGACAGTAAAGTCAAATTCCTCAGTTGGCACAACCAGTGGACAAACCTATTAGCTGGTCCTTAATTATGTTCACCCTCATACTCTCATTTCAACTCCAAAGCCACATCTGGGAGTCATTTTGCACACAGTTCCACATATATCACCATGAATGCAATGCTTTGTATTGATGAGTAAATGATTAATACATTTAGGAGTTCATCAAAACATGGTCTCATTATTTCACTTTCATCGTTTTACTTTGATCTTGAAATGAAGCAACATTTATTTTGGAGGAATAGCTGTTTTTAGAGGCCCCCAAATCCCTCCATGTTTTGATGGATACTGAAGCAGTATTTAAATGTTATATAAGAAAGGGGGCTAGTGTAGGCAGCTGATGGTGATAGGTTTTGGATGAAACATGGCAAATCCTTTTCCATGGGATCAGTCTGGATCATTTTGAATGTGTTGCACATCTTTAAATAATCTTCTCATGGCAATAGCCATTGATTAACCCCTGTCCTGCACAGGGTCCATTCAGTAGACCAGGGGTTCTTAAACTTTTTCAGCTCGAGACGCAAATGAGAAACTGACCGTCCTCCCATGACCCAAATTAAGAATAAATAGTGTGTAATTGTAGATGTATTCTCATAACTCGCGACCCACCTTTCACATACCCAGGGCCCACTCAAGGTCCCAACCCATAGTTTAATTAAAATATCCTGCAGTAGACAAATCTCAGTGTCAGTACAGGGTGATACGGTATAGCACCAGCATGAAAGTTATCTTCAAACTCTCCTTTGTCAAGTTTTGGTTGCTGTGTGGTGTTAACATTTCAATCCATTTAGTTGTCTTGTTAATAACCTTAAGTAGGTCTGTTGAGTCCTGTGACGAGCTTGGTGTAATCAGAATCAACCAGTGACCACAGGGCTGGAGGGAGTTGGTGCTGGCTCCTTTCAGATCTCGCTGGGGAGGGAGTTAGAGTACCCAGGCCAGGGGCTGCTGTCTATGGCCAGGGCAGCAGGGCTGTTGTTGCCGGTGCCATGGGTGGGGAAGAAGGGGATGTAGGGGATTGCAGGAAACAGCAAAGGGCTTGCCGGGAGGCTCTCATCCAGGGGCATGGGGAAGCCCACATCATCTGTGTCCCACACATGGAAAGCATTGTGGGTCAGGACTATGGGGGGGTGTCTGGCAATGAAGCACTCTGGGTTTCTGTTCTTCTCTAGGTCCTCCTCAGTGGGGCCAAGAAGACATTCTGATGAAAGGGGTAAACAGAGATAAGCACATTTGCTTCAGGACTGGTGCCCCTGGTCATCCCTGTGTTAGCTAGTCATTTAGCCATTTTGCATAGAAAAGGTTTATACCTATTTGTCACAAGTTATTTGGTACACTTATACATTACGATGGAACAGCCTAACAACTACATAGATTAGTTACATTTCCAACTGATTTTCGAACATTTTAAGTTCATACCTGTTATATCAAGGGCCAGGTCCTTGATCAGATGTCCAACAATAGCATAGGCGACTCCAACCACTACCAGTGCTGCAATCAGCAGGTAGACCACTGCCTTTGGCAACGGAATGAGGTCCCGGACTGCCGGTTTATACTCCTTGTACAGCGGGTCTTCCGTCCCGTTTAGTACGTCGAATTTGGAGACTAGTGGGGAAGCATGTGCCTCATCATTGAAATTAAAACTGGTGAAATTGAGGTCATTCATTATGGAAAAGAAGCCTAAGCGATATAGCTCTAATGATGATAAACGCGCTGATGTCCGGATATGAGGCAACCCCCCCCAACACCAAGACAAGGACTTGATTGGTGGTGAGTCTTGAATCCGTGCAACACTCAAGTCTCAACTTCTTTGATGTCTCAGTTCGAATGATCCTAAAGGGGATTGAAAAGCATGAAACATGTATATACGTTAATATATCAGTGGATTTGGAGGTGAACACAACTCCATCAAATATAGTTTTAATTTATGGAGATATTACTTCCAAACGATTTCAAAACCATTTTGACAGTGCAAGCGTTAGCCGCTTACCTTGATTTTGGACGATTTTGGACGACTGCTGTTTTGATGATACTGGCTTTGCTTAGATTTCTTTTAAAAGGTCCCTAAATTGGAGAAAAAACGTTTGTCTATCTGAAATTAATTTCCATGTTCAAAAATCAGTCCCCCTGGGAGCTTTCCTTTGACGCGCTTCTTTGTCATCCCTCTGTCTCTGTCCTTGGTGTTGAAATGACCCAACCAATTTTCACGCTGTAGTAAACAGTAGTATTTTTAGACCGCCCACTGTTCATCACTCAAGGGAAACTTTATCCCGCCTCCACTTAAACAGCCAACCTGTTTCAACTAGATGTAGTTGATAATGTTCCCTTAATTCCTTAGTTGATGGATTTACATTACCAAGAAATGTACTAAGGACGCATGGCGTGAAGATCCTCTGGCCAATTAGAACCTTTACAGGAGATAGTTAATCGACACACGATCGCATGTAGTGGGCCTATTTGGTTCATCCATGTTGTTTAGGAAATATTGAAGAGCTTTTCATATTCAATATAAGTCTACTATCATCTTTGAAACATGTAGTTGTTCATTTCCACTAGATTATTTTAGGGGAAATATACTTCTCCACTCCACTGGGCATAATTCAGAGCACAGCCCTGCCCTTTGACCTTCAATGCTTTCCCACCTTTAGACTGGATTAACAGCTAGTTTCACTAGCAGCGCTAATTGTAAGAAGATTTTGAAACTCATCCTAATAAGCCAAATCCTAACTGGAAATAAGCATATAGTTCATGGCCTCAATGTGTCAATGTAGGCTGTCCCTATCAAATAAATACATTACTATTAGGCTACGTGTTAAAACAAATAATTTATACCAAAATAGGAGCTACATTGGTTCATGTTCAGTGACTGAATTTTATTTCCTTAGGTAGAGAGCAGGCTTGGGCATGAATGGGATTTATTTGTTTCATAATTCCCCATTTCAAAGCAGCAGTAGACATGCAAAGAAGCAGAATCTGAAGAGATTAGAGGTTTATTCCCTTTATGAGACAAGCCTTTATCTGCCCACCCCATGTCCCTCATTTCCTGATGGATTTAAACTGCTAGAGCCACTGGAATACCTCCAGAGATTATCTCCTGAACTTTGAGAACGTTTTGTTCTGTTGGTTCAATATATCTACATATTGCAACAGAACACGGACATCTTGTCATATTGTGTTGCTTCCTGTACAGTGGGGCAAAAAAGTATTTAGTCATCCACCAATTGTGCAAGTTCTCCCACTTAAAAAGATGAGAGGCCTGTATGAGAGGCCTTTTCATCATAGGTACACTTCAACTATGACAGACAAAATGAGGACAAAAAATCCAGAAAATCACATTGTAGGATTTTTAATGAATTTATTTGCAGATTATGGTAATTTGTAAATTACAGGCACCCCTTTCTGCGTGCCTGTAGACTATCTGTGGAAAAGTGTTAGGGGTGGAATTCCAGTTTGCGAATCACTTCTTTCACATAGAAGCCTCTAAATAAATGAAAGAGAATGCACATCAGACACACCTAGAAGGCTATGGTATTTTGGGATATTCAGGATGTCAAGCCGAGATTCAATCAGATCGCCCCCTTTCTACTATGCACCTTTTAAAGAAAATGTTTCTTCGTTCGCGGAGACTACATTCATGGTAAACGCTGCATATATCGGCTCAACTGGAAATTACCTTTAAATGTCAAGCACGCTATAACACGGATCTTCCATGGTCCGGATTGAATCTGCTTTACTCAGAATGGAACTGAAAGGACACTGCATGGGTTAAATTACCGTTGAGCCCCTGCCAGGACAAATCACTGTGTACATGACCCATCCAAATACCATTTTCCCAGTGTTTGCTATGGAATTATTGCAGTACAACACCGTTCTCAGACACTGCGGCAAGGTCGCCAAAACAGATTAAACTACTGCACATGTG
Source organism: Oncorhynchus tshawytscha (assembly GCF_018296145.1). Classification (NCBI taxonomy): domain Eukaryota; kingdom Metazoa; phylum Chordata; class Actinopteri; order Salmoniformes; family Salmonidae; genus Oncorhynchus; species Oncorhynchus tshawytscha. The sequence goes on along the minus strand of NC_056448.1, from coordinate 16,616,895 downwards.
CAGCATGATGGTTATATTAATCCTATAGCTCCATCTGTCTGTCACACCATCTTCTCTGCATCTTCCTGTTCACCCTTCTGATGCTAGGTGTTTGTCTATCCTAGGAACTGCCTTACATGAAATTCAGCCCCTAGTTTGACTTTGTTTTTAACTTCTTCCTGTCTCATCCTCTCTTTTTCAGTTTTTTTCTTCTTCCAGTTTGCTGATCACTTCTGTTTAAATCCCACTGGCATTACCTCAGGCCTAATCCCAGATATCAAAAACTTTTCACAATGGCTGAGCTCAGATGGATGTACTTTAAAATTTGTTTGATCACACAAAGTTCATCTTGAAAATACCCCATCTCTGGTGCTCTATCTAAATGTTTTTCTCCCACTGTCTTGACCGGACTCCAGCCTCACAGTTTTAACAAATCATTTGAATGTGTCATGTTTGATGATAAAATGTGTTTCTTTGATAATTATTTTAAATAATATGCATTCAATCATTCAAAATGCGTGTCGGTGCATGATACAGTATTGTTCGGAGTCGACGTTGAAAAATTGACCTGTTCACAGCACGTGTCCCCCAGAACCCGTTTTTCGCGCGCAATTTTCGAGGTGGTCAGACAGTTCTGACGAAAACTTTTATGACACAGTGCAACTGAATAATATTATTTTTTTGGGGGGGGGTAAGTAGCCAGCAACAGTATTTTGTTGTTTCCAATGAAGTTTCGCTAAATATTCCTAATATTTTGGTTACCACATGAGTTACCCTTGACAAAACTCGAGACTGGATAACTTATTTGGTTTTGTCATGATCAGATCAGACTGAGGGATTAGCTTTATGCCTAGCTAGGCTAGCTGGCCAGCATAGCCCAATGTAACTATTAACGTTAAAGTAGTTGAGTCAGAGAAGGTTAGAAAGTGGTTTTGGTTGAGTTCTTACAGAATTAGCTAACTTCCATACCGGTTGCATTTATTTTTCCTATGCAACATTTTGCTCATAGAAAATGTCCCAGCTCTTCTTTGGAAAGCCAGCCCCTACCTTTCAGTCTACACCAAAACCCGGTCATCATCCCTCATCACCCAAGGTAAATGAAGGAAAATATGAGACTATCCAGCTCAACTCTGAATGACTGATATCTTGCAACTGCGAATCCTTTGGTACTTAGTTTTGACAACTGTACACTTTGTCAATGTATACTGGAGGGATCAGAAAATGTTATGGTTTGATTGACATTTGTCCCTGTATCCTTAGGACCCTGAACAAGGACATGGGCCAGACCAGGACATCCCTGATGAGACATTTTCATTTGTGACACTGGATGAAAGCCATGGACAGCAAAGGTATGGAGTTACTGGGTTTAAAGCATTATTCATTGTGGCCTGTTAAGTATTTTAACGTTTATTTTACATTTTTATGGAAGTGAGGACTCCGGCATCGACATTTCAAACATCTCCAATAGACGTAACGTACACAACAGTACTTCCAGTGAGCTCCCAGGTGAGGAGACTACGACTGTTCTCAGTTCAACGATAGAGGAGATAGGGAAGAAGGCCCAGGATCTGATAGAGAGAATAAACCAGAGCCGAGCCATGGACCAGGAAATCATGACCACCTTTGAGAACAAGTTAATGAATAAGGTATCACTGTCCTACTATTGAGTAAAAAGTACATGGTCATATTTTTTTGTAGTTAAAAAAGAATGCATTGAGATTACAAGTCTAGTTTAATGTTTATGTGAAGGAGTGTGACTGTGACTAGTATGTATATGCATATGTGGGTCCCTCCCCAGGTGAGTGAGGTGTGCCAGCAGGTGAAGGAGCAGATGTTCAGCAGCTATGAGGAGCATGGCTGTGGGATGGAGGCCAATTTGCAAGAGCTGTCTGAGGTGCTAGAGAGGAGCAGTCAGCTCAGTATGGAGCTGCAGGGAGCCAGTCAGACCTTATCAGCCATCAACAACAGCCTGCAACAGACAGCTGAGAACTGACGTCTACCCAGCCATTAATTTATTTCAACTGCCTTACAGCATCCCGACTTCTGGGAGGTCTAGAATAATTAAAGCAATGCCTTATTTGACTGTGGTATATGTCTAAAAGGATATAAAACAGTGGTTGTAAACTGAGGTGTTGGAAGAAGCTTTTGTTTATTAAATTATTTATTACATAACTAGTGTGGATATTTTTCATACCTATGACCAAATAGCATTATAGAACATATTTAAATGGACCAGAATATACGCTTGTGCTCAGAATATACGCTTGTGTTCAGAATCCAAAACATTCACCTAAATGCCTATGGGTCGGTCCACCAATTCAGTGCCTTTGGAGAAGTGTAACTTGGTATATATATATATATATATATATAAAAAAATAACATTGTTATAAAGAGCAGAGAACTTCATTAAAAGTTATCAAAAGTTTAATAAAAATAATTACTATAGTAAGTGCCAAATAAAGTAACAGGGTTGACGACTTCTTAAAGCTGCCATAAATCCCCTTGTGACGGGGAATGGAAGCTTGTTGTGTGCAGAGTGGCAATTGAATGCAAGCTTCACCCAACAAATTAAATTGTTAAAACATTTCTAGCCTGTCTATCCATGGGTAACAGGGTTGACGTGTTATGCTCCATCCACTGTTTTCCATCACTAAACACCAGAAAATGGTCAAAGAGTAGAACCTGCTTTTACACTGATTTGACAATTAGATGTTCAATGTTTAGAAACAATAGAGAAAACGAGTTCAGTTCACATAAGTGTTGACATTAAAATATATAGAAATTAATCACAAAATAAATATTTGCGAATTACCTTGTCAAAGCAACAAAATAACTACAGCTTCACAATGACAGTGAAAACTTGAGGTTAAGTGCATTAAAATCTTTCAGAAGTCAGAGTGCACAGAGGGGCATGTCAACATACTGAATTTAGTCAATTTAGCAAGTCTTTATTTATAATAGAAATCTGATTTATTGAATTCTGCATGTGGTCTATATTAAAGGGCACTTCATTTAATGTAACAGGCTTTTAAAATTCAATAGTGCACAATTTCTATATCATATGCAAAATACACTTCATGGAATAACCCCAAACCCCTCATCTTTTTTTATTCACTTTATAAAACACTCCATGTTACTTCAAATAGGAACATTCAAAACACTACCACGAAATGAAGGATGAGTAATCCAAAAATCCTCCAACCACTCTGGATTAAATGGACCACCTGTTGATGACAATTAATTTATAAACAAGAGACTAATTTAGCATTAGATAGTGAGCATTACTACAACACTTACTTTGCCAGCAAAAGGAAATTGCAACGAAAGTACTGCAAGCGTTATTCGTGAAAATCTTGAATTAACCCTTGACAGTGCAATTCAAACCATCCATAACATTTACACCTGGTTGAGTTCTGAGGAGAGCAAACATAATAAAGTGCAAACAGCATTCATTGTCCTGTACCCCAAAATACAAATCTCTCTGATCTGCCTAAATGGTAAGTCATAAATACATCTATTCAATTACAAAAAAAGCAATGGCATGATTATATAAACTGTTTTCATTTATTTACTTAACTTCAATTGATTTAACTTATTTTTTAAAAACAAACAGTAAATGTAGTATCATTTATTTGGCATTCAATTACCAATAACTGGTCATTAGTACCATCACAGTTCTAAAAACTCAGGACATAAGTATGGATCTTGACCTAATTTTAAAATGTTTGTCCAACAACTATTTTACTAAATGTTGTGAGGAAACAGTGATTCATTCTGAACCATCTTAACTTCCACAGTATAGAAACTATTACAAAAATATTGTAGTCAGAAATTGTCCAAACTAACCAGTAAGTACTAGGGTTTTATGACAGAGTAGAAAAATAGCTTTGTTTTTCAAATTGAAATAATTACACTCATGAATTGTCCATGAGATCGATGATAGGCCAGGTCAAGTTTTAAAGGCAAGTCTTTCGCATAAAATATAGATTTAGGACTGGTTTCCCGGACACAGACTAAGCCTAGTCCTGTTCTAAAAAGCTATTTCAATCAAAATGCTTCATTGAGCATGCTTTTTTAGTCCAGGACCAAGCTTAATCTGTGTCCAGAAAACCAGCCCATATTCTACAAACTCAAGAGAGAGGCAACATTAGCATCAGTGTTTCTGTAGAACACAAGCCATCAAAGCAGTGTAGAACTACTTGTCCTTTGTTTAAGGAACAGATTGACTTGAGGTTTCTGTTAGTGGTCTGTTTGAGCACTAGCAACAGGCAGTTAGGTATTAACAGTGAAAGACTGCAGTCCAGTGATGGCTCTGCCCAGGATCAGGGCATGGATGTCATGGGTACCTGGAAGACAAAGAATAAGGAACCATGTGGAACAGTGCTGATGTTGAAGTTGAGCAAATATATAAGGAGACAGTTTTTTCCCCTTGAAAATATCTTGGAAAATGCAATGGTTTTCCCATTTGATCCATTTATTAATTGTAAATGACATTACTGACCTCTACTGGTGAGGAAATATACCATGATAAAACAGTTTTGCTTCCACATCCATATCCTCTTAGACCTGGTTATGGCCTTCTTTCTCCTCACCTTCGTATGTGTTGACGGTCTCCAGGTTCATAACATGGCGGATGACGTGGTACTCGTCAGAGATGCCGTTTCCTCCCAGCATGTCTCTGGCCTGCCGGGCGATGTCCAGGGACTTCACACAGCTGTTCCTCTTTAGCATAGAGATCATCTCAGGGGCTGCCCTGATGGAGGAGAGAAGAAGACATAGTAGTTAAATCTCCTCCTCAGGTTCTATTCACTCTGAAACAACCAGAAATTGTACTTCCCCTATGGTGTGTAGTTCTTTGTTAAAAAGTGGTGTCACACTACAAGATGATTATGTTCCCATTTCCAGTTCCCGCTCACTTTTTGGCATCGATGAGTCTCCCCAGCTGTAGACAGGCCTGCAGGCCAATGGTGATTTCTGTCAACATGTCAGCCATCTTTTTCTGCATCAGCTGGTTTCTGGCGAGGGGTACTCCAAACTGGATTCTGAGATTAACAAATATCATGAGTAGCAGAACATCTTAAATTAACTCAGAAAAGCTGAGAAACCAAAATAAGATTCAAGAGCTACAGACTTTTGCTCGGTCCTGCTCATCCAAAACAACATCTCATACCAATAGTAGCCTCAGAATCCTCACCTGTCTAGTGTGTACTGACGAGCCGCGTGGAAGCAGAACTCTGCAGCACCTAGTGAACCCCAGGCGATGCCATACCGGGCATTGTTCATGCAACCAAAGGGACCCTAGAGCCAAAGAGAACAGACAAAACATTTATACCAACAAGATTAAAACAGCACTATAAGAAAGTCTGGCCATCCACATAAAAGTCAGTACATGACAATGGTATCCTGGCCGCTACTCACCCCCATGCCAGAGACTTTGGGCAGCAGGTTCTCCTCAGGAACCTCCACCTCATCCATGATGATCATGCCAGTGGCAGATGCCCTCAGGGAAAACTTGCCCTCGATCTTGGGTGTGGTGAAGCCCTTCATACCGCGCTCCAGGATGAAGCCACTCACCTTCCCATCGTCACACTTGGCCCAGACCACAGCGATGTCCGCCACAGGGGAGTTGGTGATCCTGACGAAGGTGAAGGAGATGAAAGGCATTTTCATTTAGGGAGGAGCCATTTTATCAGTATGCTAGAGAGTGAGCCTGGTTTCTAGGGCTATATGAGGATATGTTTGTACAAGTTTCACAAGACGTGATGGTAGAATTGAGCAGAACCACGTACTCAATGTCAAACTAAGCATTTGGTTGAAGTTCGCTCCAGGATGAAGCCAATCGAACCGCCCTTGCTGTCTCTGCCTGGCCGGTTCCCCTCTTTCCACTGGGATTCTCTGCCTCTAACCCTATTACAGGGGCTGAGTCACTGGCTTACTGGGGCTCTCTCATGCCGTCCCTGGAAGGGGTGCGTCACCTGAGTGGGTTGATTCACTGATGTGGTCATCCTGTCTGGGTTGGCGCCCCCCCCCTTGGGTTGTGCCATGGTGGAGATCTTTGTGGGCTATACTCGTCCTTGTCTCAGGATGGTAAGTTGGTGGTTGAAGATATCCCTCTAGTGGTGTGGGGGCTGTGCTTTGGCAAAGTGGGTGGGGTTATATCCTTCCTGTTTGGCCCTGTCCGGGAGTATCATCGGATGGGGCCACAGTGTCTCCTGACCCCTCCTGTCTCAGCCTCCAGTATTTATGCTGCAGTAGTTTGTGTGTCGGGGGCTAGGGTCAGTTTGGAGTACTTCTCCTGTCTTATCCGGTGTCATGTGTGAATTTAAGTATGCTCTCTCTCGGAGGACCTGAGCCGTAGGACCATGCCTCAGGACTACCTGGCATGATGACTCCTTGCTGTCCCCAGTCCACCTGGCCGTGCTGCTGCTCCAGTTTCAACTGTTCTGCCTGCGGCTATGGAATCCTGACCTGTTCACCGGACGCGCTACCTATCCCAGACCTATTATTTGACCATGATTGTCATTTATGAACATTTGAACATCTTGGCCATGTTCTGTTATAATCTCCACCCGGCACAGCCAGAAGAGGACTGGCCACCCCTCATAGCCTGGTTCCTCTCTAGGTTTCTTCCTAGGTTTTTGCCTTTCTAGGGAGTTTTTCCAAGCCAACGTGCTTCAACACCTGCATTGCTTGTTGTTTGGGGTTTTAGGCTGGGTTTCTGTACAGCACTGTGATATCAGCTGATGTACGAAGGGCTATATAAATACATTTGATTTGAAGTTGTTGAAGCTGCATTTCCCCAGAAGAAACAGTGTTACATCAAATATATAAAACATGAACTACAGGCCCAGGTTACCAATTAATATGTATTTATTCAGTGTTAAGCTAACGCAATGTGAGGGCCAATGCACTCAATGGTTAAGTATTCAACCACAAAGTCCAGTTCAGTCACTGCTGACGTCTCTCAGTTCAGAATCATAACACTCTGTGAAACCAGAGTAAAGGGGAACTGAGGGGAACCTAATATTCATGCACCTAACATGAATATATTTGTGAACAGCACCACCCTGTGGACTAGTATACAGAGTGAAATGTTGTTTACAATTTACATAAGCGCTAAACCACTTGGATCTTGGGTTTATTATTTGAAAAATACATTTAAAAAAAATTGCTCTAATGAATACAAAAACTCTAATACGATTTCTGTATAATAGAAAGCACATATTCCTATTCTTCAGACATTTTGGAAGTAGCCTATTCTTGATGTTTCATGAATAGGTAGCCTTTTCAATCAGTAGAGGAATGCATTCCAAGGTACTAAGACAAAGGTAGCTTTCATCAATGTTTGTGGTCTGTAGGTGTTTGTTCTGTTTTATGATCCATTGGCTATTTATAGGAAGCAATTCCAAGGTTCTTGCATGGGCTCAAACTTAAAACCCTGAGTATATCACATCAAACCATCAAGGTTATCCTAATGCCTGCTATCCAGCTACACACATCTCTGTCCAGTCAGTCCTGAAGTCCTCATGCTCATGGGGTGATGAACTATTTCCCTCACTATGTAGTAGGGCTGGGAATTGCAAGGGACCTCCCGCTACGCTATTATCACGATACTTAGGTGCCGATACGATATGTATTGCAATTCAATACTGTGATTTTATTGCAATTTTATGTTCCAAACATATCGCTCACTATTTGTCTGCTACAGAGAGACAAGAGAGCATGAGAAAATTAGTTTTGATCAGTCAATAAGTGCTGAAGACTTGTTGGTTCACTATTTAAAAAGAAGATGGAGATGAAAAATACCATAATATTGCAACATGTAACTGTATTGATTTATTCCCCCTAGCACTACTATGTAGTGAACTACAGTCTCCCAGTCCTACTCACCAGGTCTTGGAGCCAGTGAGAGTGAAGGTGCGGCTGGAGGGGTTGAACTTAGCCCGGGTCTCCATGCCACTGAGGTCACTGCCGTGGTTGGGCTCAGTCAACCCAAAACAGCCCAGGATCTCTCCGCGAGCTGGGAGGTAGAGGACGCTTTACAGGACAAATACACCCAGATATAAACAGGATTGTGTGTCATTTAAGATGTGGCCTAAGGAATGTGGTTGTCCTCTCCTCCTTACCCAGCCTGGGCAGCCACTTCTCCTTCTGCTCTTCGGTACCGTACGCGTAGATAGGGTGCATGACCAAGGAGGACTGCACACTCATGACAGAGCGGTAGCCGCTGTCCACCCTCTCCACTTCCCTTGCGATCAAACCGTAGGCCACATAGCTCGTCCCAGCACAGCCATAGCCTGGTCAAAGTGTGGAGGGAGAGAGAACACATTATAGGCAATAACCTCCAAACAAACAGTAGGCCTACATTAAAAGGAAATTAAGTGAATCTACATCCAATTATCTAATTTACATTATCTATATTTAAATGCTTCTGGCATCACACATATAGTTGACTCTGAAAAACAAATATCCTTTAACATTTTGTGATCCAAATGACCAAAAGCTTTCAGAGAATGATATAACCTCCAGTGAGTTTACAGGAACATCATCATTTACAAATTATAAGTTTATAAAACATGTGCCAGTAGGCTGAAACTCAAATGAAAATAAGAAAACTGTTAGAAATACAGAGTTTAAGTGATTAAAAAAAACAGCCAACCATGTTTCCCACCCCTTCCCATCCCGCTCACCAGTTTACAGAGTCAAGTATATTTGTCCAAGCCTCAATTGTTCCTTGAGTAGCACCAATCATTCTCGCTGTCGATAATTATAATGTTATAACTTCTAACAGTAACTGTATCCACTGGGGAATTGGGAGAGAGTGAGGTGATTACCATCTAAGAGCCAGTAATCATCTCTGATTGATTGAGAGATTCAAGGAGCTATCATCAAACATTGAATATTTACATTCATGCACATCGCACTTGTACCTTTGCCCCAGAAGCATTTAACTGCAGGGCACTCCCACAGCATATGGAGTTGGGGCCAATTTCATCATAAAACATTTCCTTGGTGTTAAATACAGTCTGTGAATAAACTTAAATGTATAAATTAATGGTTTGGATTACCGGATTACATTTTTTTCCATATTCTGTTCCAGTTAAAGGGTTGTTCAGATTCAACAAGATCGGTGAACCAAACTGTTTTAATAGCTAGCTCAGAATGAGCTTTCCAAAAGTTGCTTATATATTATAGATATGAGTCCTTTCGAGAGCCCAGATAATTTATTTATAAATCCCATAATTGGAAGGTTCAGTAGTTTGGTTTCCCAAGGGAGTCCATAGGCCAGCATAGCTGACCTAAGTTGTAAATATAGAAACAATTATTTACCTGGTAATGTGTATGCATTTCAAATCTTGGAATATTCTCAAACCATTACTGTCCATGATATCAGCAAGGCCACCCTCGAGATAGCAAAGGTATTGACTCACCTTTAATGGTTGGGCCCAGGACACCCAGCTCCCCCATCTCTGACACAATGTCTCGATGGAACACTAAGACAAAACAGGCAGCATGTTATGTTGACATGGTTTGCATAGCTGACGAAATTCATAATATTGACATTCCAACTTAAAGGGCAAAACTGATCCTTAAGGGTTCCTTCCTAGGTTATTGGCATCAATAGCTCAATGGGCTCTGCCTGAATGATGGTATGTCTCAAAAGTCAGGCCCACCTTCGTTTCTGTTGGCCATCAGAATGCGGGGCATGAGTTTGTCCTGACAGTAATCCCGGAACGAGTCTCGGATCATGATCTCGTCCTCAGTCAGCTGACCCTCCAGCTCCAGGCCATCCCGCCAGTTAAACTGAACCTTGGCTGGTGGTTCAGTAGAGAAGGATCATAGAGCAGAGAAGCACAACTGAATAGTCATCAGACACCAAAAATAATAAAAGGGCAATATATGTATGATTTATCTGAAAGGAGTTGATATCAACATACGTGCTTTAGCTTTCTTCTCACTAGCTTTCTCTGCATCTGTGAAAAGGACACAGATTGAGTACTTCCCCTGACAAATAGAGGCGTGATGATTGTAAGAATGGCTTTGTAAAACTGCTACCATTGTGTTCTCATGATGTCAAGGTCATTATTGAGTAATGGTATACCCTTTTGTGCAGGCGCTGCTGATCCCTGTGATCTTGATGCTGAAATGATGGCACATCTCTGGGGGTTGACCAGCAAACGGCACACCGCGCTTCTCAGTGCCATGATGAGTAGCTAGATATATGAGAGAAAAACGTTTTAGAATAAAATAATCCATAAAACAATGCAACAAACTCAAATAGTTGTCATTTCAAAGACATAATAGGTTATAACTTTTAACAAACATGTCATTTGAGAGAGCCGGTGGAGAAAGCAACTATCAAATTGAACTCACGTAGTTGCATATGATAGTTTGAGAGGAGAAATGAGTCGTGATTAGTTTAGAGAATGTTGAAAGAAAGATGTGGTGGTTGGCAGACAAGTTGTTACACAAGATAACATTAGCACCAGCTAGTAGCTATCCCAACTATTTATACAGTAGCTAGCTAGAAAAATCTCGATATGGAGGCAACTGAAACTTGTCAGCTATTAACACACCTCAACGTGTGTTGGCCACGTTAGTTGAGGTTAAAATGTCTGCTGCAGGCAGATCAATTAATACTATTAGAAGGTTTACGTTAGCTAGACTAGCTTGAAAGTCAGTCTTGCTCTAGTATCAAGCTGTAAAAGCATAGTATCGAGTTTATTTACTTGACACGAGCACAAACTTACTGTTTCTTCAATACATAGACTGACCTGTAATTTACAATGCTGGAGATCCGTGACCCAGGCCTCCGTAGAGTCCTTTCCAAATTGACAAGGTAGAGGAGGACAAACGTTAATAACACAGGCACCTGCGTAAAGTTGGTCAGGAATGGTTAGGTTCTGTCGCCATTTTGAGTGTGGCAAATGGACCTTGATCCACATTTAGTATAAAATAAAATGTTGATGGTATGTCTGGAACCAAATGTAAATGATAGTGGGAAGAAATTACTATGAACTTCAAATATATGTTTTTTTGTGCAAAAGCATTGTTCGTTTTTTTTCTCTTTTCACCACTCCCTATAGTTGCTTTCTAGTGTCTCTCCATGCTGTTGCGTAGTTTTTGACTAAGCTCTGATTGGTTTATTGGCGGGGGCGTGCAGATTCAAGGCGTGGCTATGAGAGGGTTCATTTCATGCATTGACCACATTCATGTTCAGGACTATTTTCAGAACGTAGAGACAATGGTGGAAAAAGTACCCAATTGTCATACTTGAGTAAAAGTAAAGATACCTTAATAGAAAATGACTGAAGTAAAAGGGAGAGTCACCTAGTAAAATACAACTTGAGTAAAAGTCTAAAAATATTTGGTTTTAAATATACTTATATATTTTGGATGTATTTTATTTAACCTTTATTTAACTAGGCAAGTTATTTAAGAACAAATTCGTATTTACAATGACGGCCTACACTGGCCAAACCCCGACGACGCTGGGCCCCTTGTGCTCTTCCCTATGTATGGAGTAAAAAGTACATTATTTTCTTTAGGAATGTAAAGTAAAAGTAAAAATTGTAAAAAATATAAATAGTAACTAAAGTACAGATACTACTTAAGTAGAACTTTAAAGTACTTTACATCACTGCATATGGACCTGTCAAGCTGATAAAAACGATTGTAATTTATCATAGCATACATTAACTTGACTAAGACTTGGAATGTTTTACCTGTAGATAACAATTCAACATTGAGTCACTAGAGTCTGATTACTTGAGCAACCCCTTTCATGACTTTGCCCTTCACTCCAGGTCATAAAAGGAGGATCATTTTCATATTATTCTAAGATGTTGGGCCCTGACTTTACCAGTAGAATGCAGCACATTGGCATTTGAGTAATGAGCTCAATGTAACATGCACTAATATGATAGAGTATAATGGAGATATAATACTCTACAAAGCTCATTGAAGATTTGTTTCTAATAGTTGTTAATTAAGGGTGCAAAGAGATGTTGATTCCAGACATTAACCTACCCCATCCCGCATTTAGAAAAAGGTCTATAACTAAATGAGAATTAAATAAATTAATAATTGAAAAAAAGCACTTAAATCCTGTGTGACACTTAGCTGAAGCAGTGTGCTGTTGAAAGGCCCTAAGGATTCCTGCAATGAGATGCCCATTTAGGTAAGACCTTCAAGGTACCAGCCATGCTGAGACAGAAACAAACTGACATGGTGTAACACCTGGTGTTATGCTGAATTATGTAACTTTATTTTTATCAGGCCAGTCACACATTTTGAACAATAGCCACGTTGATATGGTGCCAATGGGATGCCTTCCAGTGTAATGAATGTAATTGTTTGCCAGTCATCGGAGTTGGATATATAGGCACCAATTCCAGCATTCTTTTTTGTTTTGGAAATAATATTTTAACTTGACTGCACGTCCAACACAGTTCTTACAAATGTATTGTGTAGCTCAATTAATCTGATAAATTAGAAAACAAATTACTGCGCAAGTAGGTTTAACCTGTATCGTACTCCTATTCCCTTTTCACAGTGGTTCTTCCACTCCAGTTCTGACATATATTATTTAGTATTTTAGGAAATCTTGCAGCTTCTCTTCTTGACACACTGTATAAAAAAATATGTTCCTTTGCTCTGCATAAGAAGATGAATAGATAGGCTATACAGTCTGCATCTGATATGGTCACATTTTTTTACCGTTATAATAGCAGTGTCATCGTGCTCACACCCACGTCCAGTGATTCGTCTATTTGCCCGTCAGTCAAAGTTTTGTTCGCATTCACTGGTCAACTTTTTCAAGAAGGAACGTCTCGCTAAATGTTTTGAGTTTGATTCAGATTTGGAGTGGACTTCATCGCAGTAACTTTATCCGTAGGCTACCATTTGGACTGGAAATTAGGATATATGTAGTCTTACAATTTTAGTTTACAAGTGGACTCACTAATTCATGATGGAACTGGAGGGTGAGAAACCGAAGTATGGTAAGTTGTTAGCTTGTTTAGTTTATATAGGCTACCATATCTCTTTTAACAGTGCTTTCACTGTCCTGGGATAGCTAGCCGACCAGCCCCATATAGTTTCGTTTTCATGTATGAAGAAGACTGGAGTGTGGAATGCAACATTGTATTGGTGTGTGCTGGTTGCATGTAACAATTTAACTCAGCATTGGGCTATTACATATTTGATTTACCCCATCATTTTCATACGTAATAGTCTATGCTTCTGTTTTGGGCTAGTCTACACATTGCATTTGATTAGCCTATGTGGTTGTTGCCTCTCTCACACTCCCACGCCCAGGTCTCATCCCTGTGCCAAACAATGATATTATTGATAAACATTCCATACAATAATTGCACACTTGTATGCAAATACTGTAGCCTCAAATGATCATACAATATGATTCTCAAATAGAATGTGGGTTTCTTTCAATTCTCTTAACATTTCCAGTTAGTCAGTAGTAAACATGTAGTTTACTATTGTTAGGGTTAAGCTGTAGTGTCCCTGCTCTGGCTTTGCGTGTTCAGTTGCTACATTCCTCAGCCTGGTATGGCACACTAGAGAACGACTCACCAGTTTTGTGCTGACAGAAAAATGACCACCATCCGAATATAGATTAGTTAATTAAAAAATGCCTCATGGTGGGTCTGAATCTGAATTTATAGAAGATACTGTGTGTATAGTTTCAGCTATTGTCAGGAAAACCCTGCTATTCCCTGCAATATAAAGATGTTGGTAGGTTAACGGATCCAAACAATTGTTGTTCATGTAAGGGAAATGTTTTTCCTTGACGATATGTTCTCATAATACATTAGTTAATTTATGCTGCCTAAAAAGAGCAAGAATCTCTGCTGAAGTAGACAAACCTCTACCAAAATGATAGAGTCCGACTCCACGCTTGTAATTTGGACTTTAAATATACAGTACCAGTCAAAAGTTTGGACACACCTACTCATTCCAGGGTTTTTCTTTATTTTTACTATTTTCTACATTGTAGAATAATAGTGAAGATGTAAAATCTATGAAATAACACATGGAATCATTTTGTAACCAAAGTAGTGTTAAACAAATCAGAATATAAGATTCTTCAAAATTTGCACACTCTTGGCATTCTCTCAACCAGCTTCATGAGGTAGTCACCTGAAATCCATTTCAATTAACAGATGTGCCTTGTTAAAAGTTAATTTGTGGAATTTCTTTCCTTAATGCGTTTGAGCCAATCAGTTATGATGTGACAAGGTAGGGGTGGTATACAGAAGATAGCCCTATTTGGTAAAAAACATGTCCATATTATGGCAATAACAACTCAAATAAGCAAAGAGAAATGACAGTCCATCATTACTTCAGTCAATCTGGATGCTTTGCTGGTGACACTGTCTGTGATTTATTTAGAATTCATGGCACACTTAACCAGCATGGCTACCACAGCATTCTGCAGCGATACGCCATCCCATTTGGTTTGCGCTTAGTGGGACTATCATTTGTTTATCAACAGGACAATGACCCAACACCTCCAGGGTGTGTAAGGGCTATTTGACCAAGAAGGAGAGTGATGGAGTGCGGCATCAGATGATCTGGCCTCCACAATCACCCAACCTCAACCCAATTGAGATGGTTTGGGATGATTTGGATGGCAGAGTGAAGGAAAAGCAGCCAACAAGTGCTCAGCATATGTGGGAATTCCTTCAAAACTGTTGGAAAAGCATGTGAAGCTGGTTGAGAGAATGCCAAGAGTGTGCAAAGCTGTCATCAAGGCAAAGGGTGGCTACTTTGAAGAATCTAATTCTAAAATATATTTGATTTGTTGAACACTTCTTTGGTTACTACATGATTCCATATGTGTTATTTGATAGTTTTGATGTCTTCACTATTATTCTACAATTAGAAAATAGTAAAAATAAAGAAAAACCCATAAATGAGTAAGTTTCTAATTTTCACTGTTTGTGTTTTGTTTTTTTTGTTGGGGTTTGCAGGACCCTGTGAACAACATGGAGGAGGGATAAGGCGAGATTAATGGTTGACTTGTTAGCTGTCTCCCCTCTCCAGCCATATGAAAGCTGTGTTTTTCTTCTTTCCTCTGCACACAGCCTTTTCCTCCCTCTGCCTGTCCTATGATGACTCATTTATTATTTAAAATCCTCTCTTTCATTATCCAATACTTTTTCCTCTCTTCCTGGCACAATAGATTTTACAACCTCAGTATAGGCTACTATTTAGTATACAGCACTGTTTACCTCTTCCCTCTATACAGGATTTAGGAATGTGTTATAACCCTCATACAAACAAGCAGTCAGGTCAACAACAGAGCAAGATTTTGATGGGAGTAAAAGACAGCTGAGCATCAAACTGCATTGTGGGAATAGTAAGCTGTGACTTGGCAGGAAATAAAGTTGAAGACATTCTGTGAAAAGTTGTGGGGTTAATGACCTCTAGCATTATATTGTGACATAAATGACTCTCTCAAATGACTGTCAAATTCAGTGTAGTAACTCTTAAATGAAAATAATGATGGAGGTGCAGATGTATTAGAATCTGACCAGTAGGAAGCATATTTAGTGATAATCAGGTATTATGTGTTTGTGTGGTTATAAATAGTGTAATGATTGTTAGACAGAGGACTTATAGAGGCCCTTCGTTTTTCTTCTTCGTTGTAAGTTCCTTGTGCGTTTGTTTTGCGTTCGTATGTTCGTAAGTCTTTCTGCATTTAATGGAAATCTGTCAGGGTTTCACATAAGAAGGCAAAGGACAACAAACGTAACTATGGGGAGTTTGACACAGGCTACCACCTTGCAGAAATGAACAGTCCTCACTTGGTTAAAGATTGTATCTGTTTTTATGAAGAAATTGTTTTCAAAATCTCCCCCAGCATTGCTCAACATTCCTTTGACCCTGACTCTCCCATGTGCTAATGTTGTAGATACATTCATATGGTTGTAATTTAGGTTTTCATGGTATAATAGGACTGCCTCAGAAATACAGTGGGGTTAAGGCTGCGATCTAACATAGTCATCCCCATTTCACATCATGGAGTAATTTCAGGCCAACACATATCAGGAAACCTCAATAACAGGGGAACTGACAGGATCAGACAGCCTACAGCCCTGTGCAGTCTTAGTTTATATGTAATTATAAGACATATTTAGGAGAGTGGTTTGAAATTTGATCCAGAGTCTCTCTGATCTTTATTTCAAGCTCTGGCAAGGTCTAGCTACACTCTTAGAAAAAATGGTTCCAAAAGGGTTCTTTGGCTGTCCCCATAGGAGAACCCTTTCTGTTTTCAGGTAGAACCTTTTTGATTCCAGGTAGAACTCTTTTGGGTTCCATGTAGAACACTCTGTGTAAAGGGTTCTTCATGGAACTCAAATAGGTTCTGGCTGGAACCAAAATGGTTCTACCTAGGACCAAAAAGGATTCTTCAAAGGGTTCCCATATGGGGACAGACAAATAACCCTTTTAGGTTCTAGATAGCACCTTTCTTTCTAAGAGTGTAGCAATAGTGTAGTGTTGTGCTATTCATGAACATTTGCATTTGAAGTCCAATCCAGCTGTTTTCTATTACAACAGCTGTCATCCTGTTATCACTTCCCACATTGTCGCTTTACTCAACAACTGTATTGAATAAACAGGCATCCCACTGGGCACACTCTGGTTGAATCAATGTTGTTTCCACAACATTTAAATGAAATTACATTGAATCAACGTGGAATGGATGTTGAATTGATGTCTGTGCCCAGTGGCATGCCTCTAGGGAAGGAGAAAAGTGTTCCCAACTAGCCCCAATTATTATTGTTTAATCTGCTTGATCACAGTCTGGTCCAAACATACTCATGGGACTTATTAACCCAACAAAAGTTACGTTTTGTTTCCATTCAGACAGCAGACAGCCTGAGTGTTTGATGTTATTAGGGATAGTCATGGGGCCTGAGGAGAAGAGAAGAAGCAGAGGCCAATTCCTGTAATAGTGATGTTGAGTTATAGGACCACCCTTGCTGTTATCATTAGGAACCCCGGTCTATTTGTGTGGTATACCCTTCCTCTTCCTGACTGGTAGTCATCGCTGTTGAACTTGGCTGCCCTCCCACAGCTGGTCTGGTCTGTCAAATCTTGTCACGACTTCCGCCGAAGTCGGGTCCTCTCCTTGTTCGGGCGGCGCTCGGCGCTCGGTGTCGCTGGTCTTCTAGCCATCATCGATCAACTTTTCATTTTCGTGTTTTGTCTTGTTTTTCCTCAACCTGGTTTCAATTCCCTCAATCACTTGTTGTGTATTTTACCCTCTGTTCCCCCCATGTCTTTGTGTGGGATTGTTTATTGTAAGTGCTTGTCCACGTGTTGATTGGTGCGCGACGGGTTTTTGTACCCAATATCTTGTTATTTTTATGCCGTTAGTTTTGCTATTAAACTTCTCCGGCTATTACCAAGTTCTGCGCTCTTGCGTCTGACTTCTC
Organism: Oncorhynchus tshawytscha; assembly: GCF_018296145.1. NCBI lineage: Eukaryota > Metazoa > Chordata > Actinopteri > Salmoniformes > Salmonidae > Oncorhynchus > Oncorhynchus tshawytscha. The sequence continues at coordinate 16,599,451 of NC_056448.1, read as the reverse complement.
TGCCACCGTTTACACACCCCTTACAGAATCCCACACCAACTATATGGAGTCAGCAGGAGCAAGTGCCCCTGGAATAGGGGTGGAGGAGTGCATCCAGGAGCATGCAGTGATGCACCACCATCTCGGCGCCGCCATGGACCACGTTGTCCAAACTATGGACCGCTGGGAGAGGCAGAGTTCCTCCAGTGCCTTCACCAGCACAACCAGGGTCTCCATTACTCACCCCCCCTTCACCCGGTCTCAGTGGGATTCGTCTCGCCTTTCCCAGGGAGTATGACGGGACGGCTGCACGCTGCCAGGGTTTTCTGTTACAGCTCGACCTCTACCTGGCAACCGTCCACCGGCTCCTTCAGGTCGTGAGAAGGTGTCTGCCCTCATCTCGTGCCTCTCTGGGAAAGCCTTGGAGTGGGCCAACGCCGTGTGGGGAGAAGGAGATGTGGCGCTGGACCAGTCTTCGACCATCCACCCGAGGGTAGAGCGGCGGGTGAACGTCTCTTCCATGAGAGGCAGGGGACGAGGAGCGCCAAGGAGTTCGGCATGGATTTTCGGGACCCTGGCCGCAGGCGCAGGATGGAACGATAGGGCCCTGATCGACCACTATCGCTGCAGTTTTGCGCGAGGATGTCCGTTGGGAGTTGGCCTGCAGGGACACCACCCTCACTTTCGACCAGCTGGTGGACCTGTCCATTCGGCTGGATAACCTGCTGGCCACCCACGGACGTCCAGATCGGGTTCTATCGGTTCCATCCCCAGCACCGCCGCTCCGGTACCCATGGAGCTGGGAGGTGCGTAGGGAGACTGGAGGAGGTTCCGACTCATGCACCATCTGTGGCCGCAGAGGTCACACTGCCGGTCTGTGCCGGGTTGGGTCCTCTGGGGATCGAGGCAGCAGGCATGGCACTCTGGCATCATCCCAGGTGAGCCGGCACCCTTCTCACCCAGAGCCCTCTGTTGCACACATGTTTTTGTATGTTTCTTTCCCTGAGTTTTCCCTGCATTACCAGCATAAGGCACTCGTTGATTCAGGTGCGGCTGGGAATTTTATAGACAGATCGTTCGCCCTTAGTTTAGGGATCCCCATTGTTCCTGTGGCTGTGCCCTTCCCCGTTCACGCCTTAGACAGTCGACCATTAGGGTCAGGGTTGATTAGGGAGGCCACCGCTCCTCTGGGTATGGTGACACAGGGGGTCACAAGGAGAGAATTAGTCTCTTTCTCATTGACTCTCCTGTGTTTCCCATGGTGCTAGGCCTACCCTGGTTAGCTTGTTATGACCCCACTGTTTCTTGGCAACGGAGGGCTCTCACGGGGTGGTCGCGAGAGTGCTCGGGGAGGTGTTTAGGCGTTTCCGTTGGTGCTACTATGGTGGAAAGTCCAGACCAGGTCTCCACCGTGCGCATTCCCCCTGAATATGCCGATTTGGCTCTCGCCTTCTCCAAAAAGAAGGCGACTCAATTACCACCCCATCGATTACCACCCCATGTGAAGGTGAACGCTTCCGAGGCTGGGATAGGAGCTGTGCTCTCTCAGCGCTCGGGTACGGCACCGAAGCTCTGCCCCTGTGCCTTCTTCTCGAAGAAGCTGAGCCCGGCGGAGCGAAACTATGACGTGGGGGACCGGGAGCTGTTGGCTGTCGCCAAGGCTCTGAAGGTGTGAGACATTGCCTTGAAGGGGCTAAACACCCTTTTCTCATCTGGACTGACCATTCCGTCTGCTGTCCGTGACTGGTTGATCTATTGGGCCCACACGTCACCCTCCTCTGGTCATCCTGGGATCGGTCGGACGGTGCGCTGTTTGGTTGGGTCGGACGCCGCCCATGTTCACCTCCAGCAGGCCGTGCTGCACCAGAAAGCCAGCGCAGACCGTCACCGCAGTGAGGCCCCGGTGTTCGCACTGGGGGACCGGGTCTGGCTCTCGACACAGAACCTGCCCCTCTGCCTGCCCTGCCGGAAGCTAGGTCCGCGGTTTGTGGGGCCATTTAAAGTACTGAGGAGAGTGAACAAGGTTTGTTATAGGTTACAGCTTCCCCCTGATTACCGTATTAACCCCTCGTTCCATGTGTCTCTCCTCAGGCCAGTGGTGGTTGGCCCGCTCCAGGAGTCTTAGGTGCGGGAGGTTCCTCCGCCCCCTCTGGACATCAAGGGGGCCCCGGCGTACTCCATTCGCTATATCCTGGATTCGAGGCGTCGGGCGAGGGGCCTTCAGTACCTCGTGGAGTGGGAAGGAACGGTCCGGAGGAGAGGTACTGGGTTCCAGTGGAGGACGTGTTGGACCCCTCAATGCTGCGGGAGTTCCACCGTCTCCGTCCGGATCGCCCGGTGCCTCGCCCTCCGGGTCATCCCAGAGGCCGGCATCGAGCGCTGCTGGAGCCGTGGGTCAAGGGAGGTACTGTCATGACTTCCGCCAAAGTCGGGTCCTCTCCTTGTTCGGGCGGCAGTCGGTGGTCGGCGTCGCCTGTCTTCTAGCCATCATCGATACACTTTTCATTTTCCATTTGTTTTGTCTTGGTTTTGCCGTTGGTTTTGCTATTAAACTTCTCCGGCTATTACCAAGTTCTGCTCTCCTGCGTCTGACTTCCCTACCACCGGTTACGCACCCCTTACACATCTGGATGTTTGGAAGGTGAAAAACCCCTATACTCTTTGGAATTCTGCATTGTTTTGTAGATTTTTGTAGCTGAATCAGAGCCACGAGTAAGGGGTGCAAAAATAGAGCACTATTTTGGAAATTAGGTTCATTTAGCAGACATTTAGAGAGTCTAATCATGTTTCTTTGTCAATGTTATCAAAACATAGCCAAGTCATCTAATTGATGTTGCCTAATGGGTTGGTGCTGAGGCTCTGGCCTATCTATCTCTGCTATGAGCACAATGGAGAAAACAACAAAGACAAGACATGAATGGGCGTCTGTTTCATTGAAGTGCAGTGCTGTCTGTTGTCCCTGAGAGAGTCTCTCACTGGAGTAAATTAGGGAGACAGACAGTAGAGGTGACACTCTCTCCTCAGGAAGATGGGCCTGTTTATCCAGCAGGCTTCAGAAAGTGGAAACTGAAGAAGAGGAGATGGTTAGGATTCAGGAGCCTCTTATATTCATTGTTACAGCAGAGTTTTGTTTAGGATTTTAGTCCAGAGCAGGGATGGAATTACATATTGTCTCTTGGGATGCTCTAAAAATAGTGGACTGGACCAACATTGATATTTGTAACGTTTATGTGGGTGTCCTGGTAGCTCTGTAATTTGAACCCTGACCCAAAGTGTACAGACATCTAGTCCAGACTAAAAAGGGGATGCTGTTTTTACTAGCAGAGATATTTGGAGAGAGGGCACACTTCCCTACCCTAACCACCAACAAGGCTCCATATCTAGTTTCGATATCTCGGAAGTAGTTATGTTATCTGCTGTTGGTCAAGTCAATCTTATCTTGATGTTGAACACTCCCTATGAGGGAAACGGTCATACATACTGCACTCAGTCAACACTCTACTACTGCACTTACTGTAATGAGAGACAGACAGACTGCTACTATAGCCTACTGAGTTGATATAACATCATGCTTCTCTTTTCTCAGGAGTATACAGTGCCTTCGGGAAAGTATTCAGACCCCTTCCCCTTTTCCACATTTTGTTACGTTACAGTCTTATTTTAAAATGGATTAAATAAATAAAAAATATTCATCAATACACACAATACCCCAGAATGACAAAGTGAAAACAGGTTTGTAGAATTGTTGGCAAATTTATTAAAAATAAAAACAGAAATACCTTATTTACATAAGTATTCAGACCCTTTGCTATGAGACTCGAAGTTGAGCTCAGGTGCATCCTGTTTCCATCCTTGAAATGTTTCTACAACTTGATTGGAGTCCATCTGTTGTAAATCTGGTGCACCCTGTTTCCATCCTTGAGATGTTTCCATCTGTGGTAAATTGAATTGATTGGGCATGATTTGGAAAGGCACATAGAGCTCCGAGACAGGATTGTGTCGTGGCACAGATCTGGAGAAGGGTACCAAACAAGTTCCGCAGGATTGAAGGTCCCCAAGAACACAGTGGCTTCCATCACTCTTAAATGGAAGAAGTTTGGAACCTCCAAGACTCTTCCTAGAGCTGTCTGAATACTTATGTAAATGTGATATTTCAGTTTTTTTGCCAAAATTTTGAAAAACCTGTTTTTGCTTTGTCATTATGGGGTATTGTGTGTAGATTGATGAGGGGGAAAAAAACATTTTAATCACTTTTAGAATAAGGCTGTAACGTAACAAAATGTTGAAAAAGTGAAGGGGTCTGAATACTTTCCAAATGCTCTGTATAATAGTTGACTCAGGAGAAGTGCACATTGGATGAGTGCATACTGTTTATGTGCAGTGCTGTTCACCAGTCCCAAACAAAATACATTATTTATGTTCTCTCCAGATATGTGCATACACATATTCAGCATGACAGTCACAATATATTCTGTACATAGAGCACTGTAGATATCGGTATGGGTATAAATACAGGCATGGTGGACAGATGAAACATTTATTGGAAGGTTGACCTTATTTATGGTCATTTTCACTATTGAGAGGCTAGGGAGGAAGGATAATATTGAGGAGAAACTCGACTCAGGAAACAATAGAACATTTGCAAAGCGAGGTCAAGAAAACCAGAAGGTCAAGACAACCAGAAGCAAAACTGCCTTGTGTAGTACACTATACAATGAGCTCTCTGTCCACAAGAGAAACAGTGGTACAGTGGGGCAAAAAAGTATTTAGTCAGCCACCAATTGTGCAAGTTCTCCCACTTAAAAGGATGAGAGAGGCCTGTAATTTTCATCATAGGTACACTTCAACTATGACAGACAAAATGAGAAAAAAAAATCCAGAAAATCACATTGTAGGATTTTTAATGAATTTATTTGCAAATTATGGTGGAAAATAAAGTATTTGGTCACCTACAAACAAGCAAGATTTCTGGCTCTCACAAACCTGTAACTTCTTCTTTAAGAGGCTCCTCTGTCCTCCACTCGTTACCTGTATTAATGGCACCTGTTTGAACTTGTTATCAGTATAAAAGACACCTGTCCACAACCTCAAACAGTCACACTCCAAACTCCACTATGGCCAAGACCAAAGAGCTGTCAAAGGACACCAGAAACAAAATTGTAGACCTGCACCAGGCTGGGAAGACTGAATCTGCAATAGGTAAGCAACTTGGTTTGAAGAAATCAATTGTGGGAGCAATTATTAGGAAATGGAAGACATACAAGACCACTGATAATCTCCCTCGATCTGGGGCTCCACGCAAGATCTCACCCCGTGGGGTCAAAATGATCACAAGAACGGTGAGCAAAAATCCCAGAACCACATGGGGGGACCTAGTGAATGACCTACAGAGAGCTGGGACCAAAGTAACAAAGCCTACCATCAGTAACACACTACGCCGCCAGGGACTCAAATCCTGCAGTGCCAGACGTGTCCCCCTGCTTAAGCCAGTATATGTCCAGGCCCGTCTGAAGTTTGCTAGAGAGCATTTGGATGATCCAGAAGAAGATTGGGCGAATGTCATATGGTCAGATGAAACCAAAATATAACTTTTTGGTAAAAACTCAACTTGTTGTGTTTGGAGGACAAAGAATGCTGAGTTGCATCCAAAGAACACCATACCTACTGTGAAGCATGGGGGTGGAAACATCATGCTTTGGGGCTGTTTTTCTGCAAAGGGACCAGGACGACTGATCCGTGTAAAGGAAAGAATGAATGGGGCCATGTATCGTGAGATTTTGAGTGAAAACCTTCTATCAGCAAGGGCATTGAAGATGAAATGTGGCTGGGTCTTTCAGCATGACAATGATCCCAAACACACCGCCCGGGCAACGAAGGAGTGGCTTCGTAAGAAGCATTTCAAGGTCCTGGAGTGGCCTAACCAGTCTCCAGATCTCAACCCCATAGAAAATCTTTGGAGGGAGTTGAAAGTCCGTGTTGCTCAGCAACAGCCCCAAACATCACTGCTCTAGAGGAGATCTGCATGGAGGAATGGGCCAAAATACCAGCAACAGTGTGTGAAAACCTTGTGAAGACTTACAGAAAACATTTGACCTCTGTCAATGCCAACAAAGAGTACATAACAAAGTATTGAGATAAACTTTTGTTATTGACCAAATACTTATTTTCCACCATCATTTGCAAATAAATTCATTAAAAATCCTACAATGTGATTTTCTGGATTTTTTTCCTTCTCATTTTGTCTGTCATAGTTGAAGTGTACCTATGATGAAAATTACAGGCCTCTCTCATATTTTTAAGTCGGAGAACTTGCACAATTGGTGGTTGACTAAATACTTTTTTGCCCCACTGTATATCTATTTCTTTGTGCATATTCCTGGGAAACATCTAGCCACAGTAGTGTACCCTAATAAACAACCGATGTAGCAAATAACATTTGTCCTGATAGTGAATGTATGTCACACCCTGGCCATAGAGAGGCTTTTATTCTCTATTTTGGTTAGGCCAGGGTGTGACTAGGGTGGGCATTCTAGTTTCTTTATTTCTATGTTTTCTATTTCTTTGTGTTTGGCCAGGTGTGGTTCTCAATCAGAGGCAGCTGTCTATCGTTGTCTCTGATTGAGAATCATACTTACGCAGCTTTTTTCCCACCTGTGTTTTGTGGGTAGTTATTTTCTGTACCTGACAGAACTGTTTGTTGTCGGTTTGCTCTTTGTTATTTTGTTCAAGTGTTTTAAGAACAAAAGGATTACGTACGCTCACCCCGCTGCGCTTTGGTCTACTTCATTCGACGGCCATGACAATGTAGTGAAACTGAGGATGCATTAATGGATTAAAGCTGGCAGGCCCTGACAGCACACTCCCACTCACCATGCTTCCCCAACAGAATACCACGTTGTTCTCTTGTTCCTAATGTGCTGTAGCTTTTTTAAATACCTTTTTTCAAGCCATAGAGAAAATGTGACACTGAAATGTGGGAATTTATGTCATACCCATATTATGTATTCAGTGGAGATCCAACTCTTGCAGGGTGAAATATGCTCCCTGTGCATAGCCCATCGAGATGTTGAGACTATTTTGTGCTGGTAGCTTGTAACAGTCTGTTACTGTGCATGTAATAATGAGCCAGTAGGGTTTTTACAGAAAATGGAGATAGAAAGCAAAGGCTCCCTCTCTCATTAACTTGTAATGAAGGGAAAATTGGCCATTCCCAGAATGACATAGACTATCCCATTGGCCAAAACAAGTGACTACACTGCCTGGAAAGAGTATGGAGAGATTCCAACAGAAGCTTCTCATCAATACCCATTTTCCAAACACAGCTCATCATGAAACATACTCAATTTCCCCATAAGCTGTCTTTATCAACAGCATACACAGCATCCAGTTGGGTTCAGACAAAGGCAATCTAAATTGAATTGTTATAGAGATTGCTTTTCATTGCTCACTGCTAAATGTGTTTTAATAAAAAGTAGTCTAATATCCCGCTAGCGTGCAAACCCAGTGAATGCAGAGGAAATGGCACAACGGGATGTGGTTATGGATATGTGAATATCCAGCCAGGCTGGGTGAAACCACCCAATGTAATACAGTCATGTTCCCACAAGAGGGTAGAAAACACCTATGAATATGACATGCAATGGCTCTGAGAGGACACACCTGGATATAACAGAGAGGAATAGGGGAAGTGAGGTTTAACTCAGCCCAAAATATGTCCATGAAAATAAGCCCACGAAGTGAGGTATTTTTGTATGGAGGTCAATGAAAATGTCGAATTTGGTCTAAAAAAATGTAAGGTTAGACTATTTTGATAGTCCATCTGTAGATGCTCTATCCCAAATCAAATCAATCAAATCAAATCAAATGATTTGTCACATACACATGGTTAGCAGATGTTAATGCGAGTGTAGCGAAATGCTTGTGCTTCTAGTTCCGACAATGCAATAATAACCAACAAGTAATCTAACTAACAATTCCAAAACTACTGTCTTATACACAGTGTAAGGGGATAAAGAATATGTACATAAGGATATATGAATGAGTGATGGTACAGAGCAGCATAGGCAAGATACAGTAGATGGTATCGAGTACAGTATATACATATGAGATGAGTATGTAAACAAAGTGGCATAGTTAAAGTGGCTAGTGATACATGTATTACATAAGGATGCAGTCGATGATATAGAGTACAGTATATACGTATGCATATGAGATGAATAATGTAGGGTAAGTAACATTATATAAGGTAGCATTGTTTAAAGTGGCTAGTGATATATTTACATCATTTCCCATCAATTCCCATTATTAAAGTGGCTGGAGTTGAGTCAGTGTCAGTGTCAGTGTGTTGGCAGCAGCCACTCAATGTTAGTGGTGGCTGTTTAACAGTTTGATGGCCTTGAGATAGAAGCTGTTTTTCAGTCTCTCGGTCCCAGCTTTGATGCACCTGTACTGACCTCGCCTTCTGGATGATAGCGGGGTGAACAGGCAGTGGCTCGGGTGGTTGATGTCCTTGATGATCTTTATGGCCTTCCTGTAACATCGGGTGGTGTAGGTGTCCTGGAGGGCAGGTAGTTTGCCCCCGGTGATGTGTTGTGCAGACCTCACTACCCTCTGGAGAGCCTTACGGTTGAGGGCGGAGCAGTTGCCGTACCAGGCGGTGATACAGCCCGCCAGGATGCTCTCGATTGTGCATCTGTAGAAGTTTGTGAGTGCTTTTGGTGACAAGCCGAATTTCTTCAGCCTCCTGAGGTTGAAGAGGCGATCCTGCGCCTTCTTCACGATGCTGTCTGTGTGAGTGGACCAATTCAGTTTGTCTGTGATGTGTATGCCGAGGAACTTAAAACTTGCTACCCTCTCCACTACTGTTCCATCGATGTGGATAGGGGGGTGTTCCCTCTGCTGTTTCCTGAAGTCCACAATCATCTCCTTAGTTTTGTTGACGTTGAGTGTGAGGTTATTTTCCTGACACCACACTCCGAGGGCCCTCACCTCCTCCCTGTAGGCCGTCTCGTCGTTGTTGGTAATCAAGCCTACCACTGTTGTGTCGTCCGCAAACTTGATGATTGAGTTGGAGGCGTGCGTGGCCACGCAGTCGTGGGTGAACAGGGAGTACAGGAGAGGGCTCAGAACGCACCCTTGTGGGGCCCCAGTGTTGAGGATCAGCGGGGAGGAGATGTTGTTGCCTACCCTCACCACCTGGGGGCGGCCCGTCAGGAAGTCCAGTACCCAGTTGCACAGGGCGGGGTCGTGACCCAGGGTCTCGAGCTTGATGACGAGCTTGGAGGGTACTATGGTGTTGAATGCCGAGCTGTAGTCGATGAACAGCATTATCACATAGGTATTCCTCTTGTCCAGATGGGTTAGGGCAGTGTGCAGTGTGGTTGAGATTGCATCGTCTGTGGACCTATTTGGGCAGTGAGCAAATTGGAGTGGGTCTAGGGTGTCAGGTAGGGTGGAGGTGATATGGTCCTTGACTAGTCTCTCAAAGCACTTCATGATGACGGAAGTGAGTGCTACGGGGGAGGTAGTCGTTTAGCTCAGTTACCTTAGCTTTCTTGGGAACAGGAACAATGGTGGCCCTCTTGAAGCATGTGGGAACAGCAGACTGGTATAGGGATTGATTGAATATGTCCGTAAACACACCGGCCAGCTGGTCTGTGCATGCTCTGAGGGCGCGGCTGGGGATGCCGTCTGGGCCTGCAGCCTTGCGAGGGTTAACACGTTTAAATGTCTTACTCACCTCGGCTGCAGTGAAGGAGAGACCGCATGTTTTCGTTACAGGCCGTGTCAGTGGCACTGTATTGTCCTCAAAGCGGGCAAAAAAGTTATTTAGTCTGCCTGGGAGCAAGACATCCTGGTCCGTGACTGGGCTGGATTTCTTCCTGTAGTCCGTGATTGACTGTAGACCCTGCCACATACCTCTTGTGTCTGAGCCGTTGAATTGAGATTCTACTTTGTCTCTGTACTGACGTTTAGCTTGTTTGATAGCCTTGCGGAGGGAATAGCTGCACTGTTTGTATCCAAATAAAGTGTGACCAAATGTAATTGCTAATTTGCTACGTGAGGCTTATTTGATCGAATAGAAGTTTCATAATGGTTGGGTTGTTACGAATGCACTGATAGAAGTGGACACACAAGGCATTTCGGCAACTTTGGAAGAAAAAAAACAACTTTATATCTGCATTGTGCCTGTTCTCATAGAGATAGATCGAGGACTCATCATGGACAGGGCTCGACATTAATACTTGTCCGCTTGCCCGGGACAAGTAAAACAATTGTCGGACAAGAAGAATATAGATTTAAGTTGTCCAAATGGACACGTAAAAAACAGTCGGTTACTCCGATCAGAATTGGATCAGTGTCCTCCGGATGCAATGTGTTGCACACTGTCCTCCCAATCTCAGCAGAGCGCATCTGAGTATAATATTCTAGGCCTGCATTGACAGGCCTTTACATATTGCAGTCGCGAGATGCGTTTTTGAAATGTACATTTGTTGATATTCATTGCTAGTTAGTGAGTTATTTGCCCAGTTATAGCTCATTTTAGTCATGAATGAAAATCCTGTGAAAGTCATGGTGTGTGTATCACCTGCGTTCCAGTGGGACATTGCCAGAGGAGAGAGAGAGAGAGATTTGCGCAGCAGGTCAAATAATGATATACAAAAAGACTAACTAGATAGCCAATTCAAAACATATTGTGTAGTTTGGCTGGGCACCGGTAGGTGTATAACACTTAAACAAATCATTTCAATCATTAACTATCTAGCTTTTAGCATGTATTAATGTCATTGTCATGTCTGATGTCCTAAAATAACTTTCCACCGGCACTCGTGTATAGTCGCAAGTGGCCTGACGTGGCCTGACATGCAGTTGATACGGGTGCACAGTTGATGAAACCAATGCTGCAAACTCCGGTTGTAAAACCGTCTCTCACACGCTCAAAATCTATTCACTGGCCATGTAATTCTGACAAAGTTACAAGAATATTCCTAGACTAGGTTTATTGACAAGTAACTCTTATGCTGTCAACACTGAATATTTGAACCTTATAAATAGATAAACATCTTAGTTAGCTACCTCAACCACCTTAACCATTTGATCCCTGGTTCCATAAAAAGTATTTGGTTGTAATTGTAATGTTGCAGGGTGGCCAATCATGCTCCAGGAGATTCCAGGAGTGCTATTTGGTGTGCAGGCTTTTGCTCCAGCCTTGCGTGAAAACAGTACATTGCAAAAAAATCAACTGCTCAATAGGACCTTGATAAGCTGACTCTGGTGCGTATTTGACTTTGTGGGGGTTAAGTGCCTTGCTCAAGGCCACAACGGCAGGAGATACTGTATAATACATGGGATCAGACCAGCAGCCTTCCATTGTCAATACCAGTGATAATAATTCATGTTATTTTGTGAAGTGGTTACTTGCATAATACAAAACCATTTGTCATATTTTTGGCATTTTTGGAGGGGGGTACAAGTGACTTGAGCTTTCGGACAATTAAAAAAATCTGTCCCACTTGGCTAAAAAAGTGAATGTCAAGCCCTGATTGATTTAGCCATTGAGGACTTCCACCATTTTTAAAGTAGTAAACTGGGTGGGGATTCCTATGAGTTGGAAGCAATCAGCCAATGAAGAAGAAGAAAATGTACTACCTTAAAATTGAGATGCCATGCTGTCACGGACAATATAATGGCACAGATACAAAGATGAGTCCTCTATCTATCTCTATGGCCCGTTATTCACAAGTTTATCTGCCCTCTCATTGGCTATAATGGTCCCTCCTCCTGCTTGCCTTCCATGTTGGAGGATATGTATTTCCATTGTCAGAGCAGTCACATGTCTATCTTGTCAATATAATAGACAATCTTTGGCTATAATGAACTTCCTAATGAGCCGCTTTGAATTTAATGCAATTTGTGAATAATCGATTGGGCAGAGGTGCGCTCAGTTTGCTTGAACGTTTGCTACGTTGCAGAAACGGTTTGTACTGACGCTTGTACGTTTTTGAACAGACTTTGAGGTACATTTGCTCCGGTTTGGTGGGTGTGGCGAGGCGTGCCTTGATGCAACGAGTAACGTATTTAAAGGTCAGAGGCCATGATACAGCTTTCCCCAAACGACAATCCAACCCCCCTTTTCACCTGGCCGTTCAGTACATACTACTAAACATACAACATACTAAACGCAGCCCTGGTGTGACAATAATTATTCAAACGTAGAAGAAGTGACGGCTAGAAATAAGTAAATAAGGCTGCGTTTCCACAGGCAGCCCAATTCTGATATTTTTTTCCACAACTTGGTCTTTTGACCAACCACATCAGATCTTTCACATCAGGGCCCGTTTTTCCAATAGCATCTTAAGGTTGAGTTTATTGTTAGAACCAACAATGGGCCCAGTTCTTTTTCAGAGCTGATCTGATTTTTCAAAAGGCCAATTAGTGGAGAAATATCAGAATTGCCATTTAAGATAGCTCTAGAAGTCAAATAAGGTATCAAAATATAGCTTTGTGTTCATTTGACAGTCTAAATAGCTTCAGGGCTGGAGATCTTGATTAAAGCGCTCATCTATCCAGTATTATAACCAGCCCACCGGAGTCTCATCGGTCTCCAGTGCAACAGCTTTTTGTTTTTCCTCCAAACACATGCGTTTAATCATTCCTGTGTAGTTTGCTTGGGATCCACAAAGATCCAGCAGCTTTTTCACAGAGGGGGAGGGGAGAGTCAGTGTAGTGAAAAACAAGGAATTGTCTCCACCCATTTTGCCTCGTTTGTGCTCCCACCCTTCCCTGTAGGTGAGCTACCTGACCAAACTCTGGCGAGAGAGAGAGTGTGAAAGAGGTAAAGAAAGCCAGGAACAAAGGCAGAAAGTGAGAGAAACACAGACAAAAAGAGCTCTGTGTGGAGGAAAAAGGGGAAGAGAAAGGTACAGGTGGACTAGAGATTTGAGCTAGGCAGCTGTTGGGGGGTTGGGCAGTGGGTGGACTCTGAGGAACAGGGGTGTGCTCAGAGCTGTTGCAGACAGGTTGGACAAGTTTCTTCCCACAATACCTGTCTCTCTCACGTTCTTAAACACACCAGTTGGCAGGAAAAGGAAGTGAAGCAAAAAAGGGCTGAAGAAAAAGAGGGAGAGTGTTCTGGTCCTTTATAAGCTGACTACCAGAAAGAAATTTAAAGATGCCTGAGGAGCAACCCTATTACGGAAAGCATGGTAACTTCTAATTGCGCCAACTTGGTTTTAGTTTCTTCTAATTGCTCCAATGTGGTTTTACATTTTTTTAATCTTGTGAAAAGCTGTTTGTGTCTTTATGATGGTTGGTTTGGTTGTAGCTTAAGTTCTTGAAGTGGGATAGAGCTTTTCTCACTGCTTGAATGTTTTAACGAATCAGTTGGAGCTTGTTAAAGGGTGGTGTAATTTGTCTCTAGAGAAGATCGGCACTGGGTGAAACTACACCTCTAGTATTGGCATTATGAAAACATGTCTGAGAATGGGTGTGGGTTAAACCTGCTGATTATACATACATGTGTGTGTGGATAAATGCAAGTGCGTGTGTATCAGAATGTTTTCTCTCTTTTATCAAATGCTGCTGCATTGTGTGTGTATATAAGGACTGGACTGAAAAATTGGCATGAAACATGATTTGTTTTCAGCCCTGAAAAAATATAAATGCGTCAGCCATTGTTGTTTTGGGCAAATGTTTCCTCACTTTGCTCCAGTCTACACTCCCTTTGCAAGCTGTTTCCACCATGCCTTTGAAGGGCATCTCAGGCTGATTATGCCCATGTAACACTTTAACATCCAGACTCTGTATCTCTGTGCTTGTGGAATGGGGCAGGCCCACTATAATGCATGCTGCAACCGCACCCTGACCACTGCTCTGCATTATTAATGGCCGCCATGCTGAACATCATACTCTATAGTATCTAGCCTAGACCCAGTGGTTCATCCACCTTAAGACTGTGATTATTGATGTTCTGGGAAGTTGAGATTCAGTATGGCACAACTTGAGCACTTCTGACTGATTTTGTTATAATCGTACCCTTTCTCATCTAGTCCTAAATGTAGTTGACTTTAATGCCTCCTTTTAGGCGTCTGAGGATTTAGAACTGGCAATGAGTGAATGTAGTTTTGCTCATGACATCTCCATTCCCTCCTTGTACAGTAACTCTAGTTAACTTTGATTGATGTGGGCTGATGGCAGATGTGGAGAGTCTGTCGTCTCTGTGCTCCTCCTCGCCCTGTTGGAACTCCAGGGTTCAGATCCAGGTTACACATTGTATTGGGTGTGAAAGGGAGAGAATATTGTGCACTGGTTTACAGCCAAGTTTAATTTGGGGGATGTTATCAAGTTGAGAAAATCAAGAAACATTAACAAGAACAAACTTTTTTTTAACCTTTTCATGGCATGAATCAACATTTTTCAGCATCGGCTGAAGGAGACATCACATGCATTCATTCCCCACATACGCTGCTGCTACTGTCTTATGTATCCTGTTGCTTGGTCACTTTACCCCTACCTATATGTAGATCACAGGAGGCTACTGAGGGGAGGACGTTTCATAATAATGGCTGAATGGAGCAAATTAATGGCATCAAATGCATGGAAACCATGTTTGATGTATTTGATACCATTCTGCTCCAGCCCATCCTCCCCAATTAAGGTGTCACCAACCACCTCTGATGTAGATGGCTACCTCAATTACCTCGTACCCCTGCACATCAACTGTGGTACTCCCTGTATATAACCATGTTACTTTTTACTCGTTATTGTTATTCAGTATTCACTGTGTATTATTCCTCGTTCCACCATTTTTATATTTTATCTTAACTCTGCATTGTTGGGAAAAGACCCCCAAGTAAGCACAAAAAAAAGCGATTTGATGAATAGGTTGTGCTCACACAGTAGAGTTGCTGACCTCTGGTGACTGTGTTGTGGTACTGCAGGTTCTCAAGTTGCAGCTGCTTAGTCACTATATAGGAATTTGTTGGGTTGTAATCTGACCAACAGTAAAGGGAGCAGAATGTTGACGCATGGGCAATCCACTTTGTTTACCCCATGAAATGTATAACTAGGAGGCAGACGCCCCCACATGGAACAGTGTCAAAGTGCTTCTTGGTTATGAAATGTCTTCTGACAGCCCTGCAGTGTGTACACTTTCATTTAACCTCTACGCTGCAAGCCATTTACTGTCTGAAATGGTATTCCTACTGTATTTTTCAATATTTGCGTTCTTTCCATCTAGGTGAACCAAGAAAGTATGACCCCACCTTCAAAGGCCCCATCTATAACAGGTGAGAGGATTGCCAGTTCATCCACACTGTAGTCAGGACGGCACATCATTCACATCTAAAAACGATTGTTCCCATAACGTTTCCATGTCTCCCTCTCTCTTTACTCTAGGGGCTGCACTGACATTGTATGCTGCATCCTCTTCATTATTTGCATACTGGGCTATGTTGCAGTGGGAATTCTGGGTAAGTAAATGTGTCCTATAGGCACGAACAAGCTTAACTGACCCCATATTAAGGACTTGGGTATACTCGGAGTCATGCCCTTGGGTATGTCTCTGAGTGCTGCTCACCTAAAGCATGTCTGTGTGTTAAAGATGTCTGGTATTTGATTGTTTCTTTGTTGTTGATTGTTCCCTTCTCCCCTAGCCTGGTCCCAGGGAGACCCCAGGAAGGTGATCTACCCCACAGACAGCAGAGGACAGTTCTGTGGGCAGGCAGGCACACCTCTGGAGTAAGCTGCCCTCACCATTCATACACGGTGGAATACATAACGGACAATCACTAACACTCACATGTGTTGGTTGTCTCCATCATTCCCCCCTGGGCATTCACTCTCTTTAAACCTGCTCTTGTTCTCTGAACAACTGGTTGTGTGTGTTTTATTGTAGGACGAAGCCCCTGCTGTTCTACTTCAACATCATGAAGTGTGCCAGTCCCATGGTGCTGCTGGAGTTCCAGTGCCCAACCACACAGGTGACCTGAACCTTTGTTTTCAGTTGATACTTTCTTGAACGCCATGTTATTTATGTATGACTATGCACTTGTATTATCTTGTCTCATGGTAACATTTCTTTTGCCATCAGATGTGTGTGGAGAAATGCCCTGATAAGTTCCTGACGCTCCTGAAGGCCTACACCAATAAAGAGGACTTTAAGTATTATAAGAACTTCTGCAAGGAGGGTCTAGAGGGGCTGGTGAGTAGCATGTGAAGAGGAATCTGAGATAGGTGGCGTAGTAGTTTTCCAAAATCAACATGGATGACAATGTCAAGATTCCTTGGTATAGAATGTCAAGAATGTGACAGTGTTTTGTTCTACAACAATAGTGTGCCCAGTGGCAGTTTAGTGTGGACAATTCAAACTTTGAATATACATTGCCGTACCAATGGTTGAGATACTAAGTGCTGGTTGTTCATGTGTGTTTTAGACTGTAACACAGATCCTGAGTTCTGGCCTGTGTCCTGCCATGCTGACTCCAAGTAAACCCTGTAAGTATGGCTCTAGTCTCTTTTGCTCCCCTATCCTGTCTACCTGCCCTTCTTCCATTCCTCTGAGTTGAACTTCCCAACACTCCATCTGGCCAGCCCATCCTCCACAATTCCGGAATTTGAAAAAAGTGAAAGACATTTATTTGAGCTGCTCTCCCTTATTGTCATGTGTCTTCTCCTTCACCCTCTTCCTCCAGTCACCCGTAGGTGCTTCCCTGCCCTGGACCAGAAGAAGGGAGGGGAGATCACAGTGGGAAATAACTCTAAGTTTGATGACGGGGAGGGGAACATTAGAGATGCCAAAGATCTGGTGGCGGGGGTCAAGTGAGTCCACAGATAAACAGAATTTGCATGATGTTTTCCTGTGATGGTTGCTAGTGCTACATCTACAATCAGCATTGGTCACTGCATTTTCTTCTATAGGAATGCCACAGTGGTCATTGAGGCTCGACAAGTGGTCATGAAGATCTTTGAGGATTACACCCAGTCCTGGTACTGGATCCTAATGTAAGTCAGCATCTTCCCTTTGACACTATTGTGCAGTAATGCATTCACACTGAATTCCAAAGCACTTGATCAGCAAAGAGTCAGTTACGTAGCCACTCAAGTTTGTCTTTGTGTCGGGGTTCAGAGGGTTGGTGATTGCCATGCTCATCAGTCTCCTTTTCATCGTCCTCCTACGCTTCCTGGCCGGGATCATGGTGTGGGTCATGATCGTCATGGTGATTCTGGTCATTGGATACGGTAAAAACCAGTTCAACAGAAGTCCCATTTTGAGTTGTTTCTTAATGTTCATATCTCTATATATAAACTCTCTATAATCAACAAAATCATATCCTGTGTCCCTTTCCCTAATCTCTATCTAAATGCTGTACGTCCCTCTTGTGGCCATGCTCTGTATTGCACCACAGGCATCTTCCACTGCTCCATGGAGTACGTTAGCCTGAAGTCAGAGGCAGGCTCTAATGTCACTCTAAAGGACCTGGGCTTCCAGACAGACTTCTCTGTGTACCTGCATATCAGACAGACCTGGCTGGCCTTCAGTAAGTCTCCCCACTAACCTCCTCTCAACCTTACAGCTAGTGTGGCTCAGGAGGTATACACCTGGGCCAATACATTAGAGTTCTACTGTATATCACGAAGCAGGATCAATGTTAGCCAGGTAACTTTTATAAACCCTTAGATATATTGCATTGTTATCGCAAGCATAAACTGACACTAAGGACAACTAGGATTCCTGTATAAATGGTTGTGACTGAATTCCCCATTTTGTTTTTATGCCTTTTCTCTCTCCCATTCTCTTAGTTATTATTCTGGCCATTGTGGAGGTCGTCATCATTTTGCTGCTCATCTTCCTCAGGAATAGAATCCTCATCGCTATCGCCCTCATCAAAGAAGCCAGCAGGTCAGGAAACGAGAGCGCTCTCTGCACTTACAGCAATTTATAATGAGATTGGATTGGAAAAGGATCATTGAATGCTAGATCATTGTCGTTAAAGGGGGATGAAATACATAGATGATGGATAAGACCTTTCTAGTGCTAAACTGTGATGTTTTGTTTACAGGGCCATTGGGTATGTGATGTCAGCCCTGTTTTACCCCTTGTTCACCTTTGCCCTCCTATCCATTGTCATCGCCTACTGGGCCGTGACCGCTGTGTATCCTTCATGTTTGGAGAAAAATGACTCATAGGCTTGAGTAACTCAACATGCTCTTCTGAATGATTGATGTGTATTTGGTGGGGTGTGTAGTTCTCTGGGTCATGTTCTAGACCTTGACAGCCTCTGGCCAGGTTCCTGTCCACCTCCAATCAGCCCATCTATAAGGTGTTCAATGAGACAGCCTGCGATCACTCCAGGAAAATCTGCGAGCCAGCTGTGAGTCCTGCTTTTCCGTTAGCCCATGCAGTATATCACCATCGAACAGCCTGATCTTAATTGGGGATCCATTGAACCATCGGCTCACATCCCATGATAAAAGTGTATACAATGGGTAGAATGTCCACTGTTGATTCTTCTCTACCTGTCTCCTCCAGAACTTCAGTACCTCCAGTATGAAGGCGGAGTGCCCAGACTCCAAGTGTCTGTTTGCCTTCTACGGTGGAGAGACGGTCTACCACAAGTACCTGATCGGCCTGCAGTTCTACAACGTCTTCCTGTTCTTCTGGTGTGCCAACTTTGTGACAGCGCTGGGTCAGATGACCCTGGCTGGGGCCTTTGCCTCCTACTACTGGGCCTTCGTCAAGCCTGACGACATGCCTGCCTTCCCCATCTTCTCATCCCTTGGCAGATCACTCAGGTGTGTGTGACTGTTTACGTTCCTGTTCCTAACCAAGTTGGGTGTTCAGATATGTACATGATGCTTTGTTGCATATGTGGGTATCTTGACAACATTCAAGGTTGGTTAGTGACATCTCGTCGCTCCCCTGCTCAGGTATCACACAGGTTCCCTGGCGTTTGGCTCTCTCATCCTCTCCATCATCCAGATCATCAGGGTTCTGCTGGAGTACATCGACCACAAGCTCCAAGGTGAGCCATAGATCCTGTATTAGCAGTACTACGTACGGTATGTTGCTATTAACACAGCTGTCATTGTTTGCCCTCATCATACTTCACACTAGTTGTGTATGAATGTTTTTTTTTGTACTTGTGTTGGCTCTGATTGGTTCTGCCCTACTGTGTGTTATTCTCCCCTAAAGGAACCCAAAACAAGTGCACGAAGTTCCTTCTGTGCTGTCTCAAGTGCTGCTTCTGGTGCCTGGAGAAATTCATCAAATTCATCAATAGAAATGCCTATATTATGGTGCGTGTACCACCTGTTTGTATGCACCTGCTGTGCCCAATGTCACCCAGTTAAATGCATGTCAGATTGGATATAATCAATTGCAGAGGAGCTTTGTCACCTGGATCATCTAACTGTGGGAAAATGTTTGGTTTATGCTTGATTATGAATTTGAGTCTGCTGCCTCCAGGTGGCGATATATGGCAAGAACTTCTGCACGTCTGCCAAAGATGCCTTCTTCCTTCTCATGAGGAACATGATCAGGTGAGTGAGTGTGCTGTTTCTTAATGTTTGTGTTGACTTAATGAACTTTACAAAATGGACTATGATCCATCACAACGTATCACTGTTTGACCTTGCAGGGTAGCCGTCCTGGACAAGGTGACAGACTTTCTGTTGTTCCTGGGCAAACTCCTCATCGTGGGGCTTGTGGGTAAGTGAGGCTGTTTCTATAGGAAACATGATGAACGATAACACGTTCTCAGTAGGGCCAGTCTTCTAATGATTGTATTTAGTTTTATTATGTTTCACTGTTGACAACCAGTTGTGCTATTGGATGAGAACTCTTCAGTCCTGTTTCCCAGGAATCTTTGCGTTCTTCTTCTTCTCTGGGAGGGTGAAGGCCTTTGAGAACACAGCGCCCAACCTCCACTACTACTGGGTTCCCATCCTGGTGAGTAGCATAGCCATGCTCCGGGTCTGGTGGGTTATGTACAAAGACATGTAGTTTGACCTATGATTTTAAATGTAGCTGAGTGTAACCTACGGTGTTATGTATTGTAATGGTTGGAGTGTGTTTCTCTCCTCAGACGGTGGTGGTTGGTTCCTACCTTATTGCCCACGGCTTCTTCAGTGTGTACGCCATGTGTGTGGACACACTCTTCCTCTGCTTCTGTGAGTAACAGTAGAACCATCCCCCTCTTGTTTTACGCATGGTCTTTCCCCCACAAACACAAGGGACCAGTGATGAGAAGGTAAAGGATTATGGTGTACACAGTATACTCAGGAAATGGCTGCCTCGTGTTGGCAACTCTTTTACATCTCAAAGCTTTACTAAATGGCAAGTTTTGAAGTCAAGATGTCCCAATGTGTCTAGAATTCATGTTGTCCTGAAACGGTGACTTCCTCTCTTTCTTCATGACCTCTTTCACTGCTAATGGTGTTGGGCTGCCACTAATGATGAATTGCATGATGATATTCTGGTGTTCATAATGCTTTATTGCTAAGTTATTGATCCTAACCCAGCTATCTAGGACTAGTGTTAACTTGCTGGTTGTAGACAATGGGGAGGTTTGGGTGTTGATCTATTCATTTAAAATGCGAATGGGTGCTTTTGCTGGGAATTTTGACTGACTTTCTCTTTCTCTCCCTTCTCAATTCATATTGTTTTTCTCCCTTACTAATGCCACCCTTCACCTTCATCATCCTGTTTTCCAATCAACCATCCCTTGACCCCATTTAACGCATGCGCACATAGGCGAAGACCTGGAGAGAAATGATGGCTCTCTGGCAAGACCGTATTACATGTCAGCTTCGCTCCATGACATTCTGTTGGAGGAGACAGAGGAGCCAACCCAGTCCTCGCCACATCACATCAATTGCCAGATGACCAACACGTCCAGCTGAAACAATAGCAGCCTCCGATGCAGCAGAAAGACCAGGACGTTTAGGAGTAGTCATAGCAAAGACACTGTGGACGAGATCTCCACCTGCAGATCTGTCTTGTAGAAATGGGCATGCTACTCATGATTGGTAGATCGATATGAAAGCCTGAATTTGAACAAGTCAACTGCTTCACCAGTATGTATGTGCTCTTAATGGTTGGAGTTGGCAAATGATAGTAGTTTCAAACCATAAACAATGCTAGGGATTCCACTGATGTTTTAGTGAACATGTTGCAGTTCTGACATTGTTTCCTATGGCCGACAGTGTTGTTTCCCTTCTAGCAACAATGTGCCTAATTGACTATCCGTTTTGGTCTGATGTATTGAACCTCTTACATATCACATTGTTTACAGTTAATGCATTCAAAAGATCTCTGCAATGCTACCATCATTAGTATTACTGCTGTTAGTGCATTATTAAAATGTTGATATTTTCAATGATCTATAAAAGCCATATGTAGTTTTGTATATACTGAAATGCATTTCTTAGTTCCGCTTGTGAGGGAAGCGGCTCCATTTTGTTCTGTAAAGCAATTGCAATCAGATCCCTTATTGCCTTGAAATGCTTGCCTGTCAGCAAGGTCTGTTTGATGCACTGCCCTGGAGACTTTGAGGATCTATGAGCATTAACTGAATGCAGTATCTCCTTTCTCTCGCTCGTGCTATTGTGCATGTTGGTAGTATGTCTGCTAGTGATTAAAGCTGCCAGTCTTTCTGTTATTTGCCATTCCTCCTCATTCTCTTTCTGCATTGTGTTGATGGGGAACACGCTAAGGTAACTAACTTCCTTTTGGGTTTGACTAGGCAAACTTGACCAATTCTATCAAAAGCAGGCCAATTGTGTTTTGTAGGATGACATGTGAAATGACTTAAAGCATTTGTTTAACTTGGTGTAATCTTTGAAGCTTTGCTAATGCATCACAAGTTGGTTCTGATCTGGCCACTGCTTGGAAATGTAACAATGTTCAAGTTTTTCGTTTTGAAATAATGTTCATATTTGTCTCATGATGTTTTCCCTGATTCTTCAGTGGAGGACCTGGAGAGGAACGATGGCAGTGCGGAGAGACCCTACCTGATGTCTGACCGCCTCCTCAAAGTCCTGAATAAGAAGAACAAGCCTGAACCAGCAGAGTAGCGCTCTCCCATGTGGTGTGGAGGAGAGCAAAAGCTCTGGTGTGTAATTGTATATAGTGGAGTATGCCTTAAAGACCGGGTTGGCCAAGGACCTCATGCTGTCACTCATCCTGTACCTATGTGGCAATTTGCTGCCAGAAGTCCAAACAATCGCTGCCGTCCTCTGTGGTCGAGTGAGGCGTCATTTTAATGCTGCATGCAGAGTGCTTCTTACAAGGATGTTTTTTTTTTCATTGTTATTTGGTTTGGATGAAATCATAGTTATTTTTTTAAAGTATATTTTCAAAAACCATCAACCAAATGTGGTTCTTATTGAATATAGTTGTACGTTACTGTAATCAGACCAGCTGTAAGCCAGTATGTTATGAGCATGCTTTGTTATGAATATTATTTGGGAGTGTGTTACATGAAGGTGAGCACAGAACTGATCTATTTAGTAAAGTATTTTATACATTTGTATGCAATTATTTTAATACATACATTTTAAACTTGTTTGAAGTACTGTATAACTACTTTTTAATTGTTGCAATATTTTCTCTGCTTTGTCCTTACCAAAGCCATTAATACAGTACTGTAGCCCCTTTTTAACCTGCTGTTCAACATCAATGCTTTGCTCTCTGTTATAATTGCCAGGGAATGAGCGGTAAAGGAATGTATTCAGATGGTGTGAAGCTGAAAGCAGGGAAAAATATGAGTCGTGTATGTGGATCTGTTTAAGTTCCTGTGGATTTCTGAAAATAAAACGTTTTGTACATTTAGTCCTGTGTGTGACTGCCTGCCAGGGCAGATGTGATTATTTAGCTATCGTCAGTTAAACTGTTTTAATGGTCAGCTGTGGATCCTCACGGCTCTCTGAAGGACAAGTAAAGCATCTATAAACAGAATGAACTGTTCTACAATCATCAATTATACAGTTGATGTTGGAAGTTTACATACATTTAAGCTCAGTTTTTCACAATTCCTGACATTTATTCCTAATAAAATGTCCCTGTCTTAGGTCAATAAGGATCACTTTATTTTAAGAAAGTGAAATGTCAGAATAATAGAGTGATTTATTTCAGCTTTTATTTCATCACAATCCCAGTGGGTCAGAAGTTTACATACACTCTGTATTTGGTAGCATTGCCTATAAATTGTTTAACTTGGGTGGAATGTTTTGGATAGCCTTCCACAAGTTGGGTGAATTTTGGCCCATTCCTCTTGACAGAGCTGGTGTAACTGAGTCAGGTTTGTTGGCCTCCTTGTTTGCACACACTTTTTCCATTCTGCCCACAAATTTTCTATAGGATTGAGGTCAGGTCTTTGTGATGGCCACTCCAATACATTGACTTTGTTGTCCTTTAAGCCATTTTGCTACAACTTTGGAAGTATGCTTGGGGTCATTGTCCATTTGGGAGACCCATTTACGATCAAGCTATAACTTCCTGACTGATGTCTTGAGATGTTGCTTCAATATATCCACATAATTTTACTTCCTCATGAGGCCATCTATTTTGTGAAGTGCACCAGTCCCTCCTGCAGCAAAGCACCCCCACATCATGATGCTGCCACCCCCGTGCTTCACGGTTGGGATGGTGTTCTTCGGCTTGCAAGCCTCCCCCTTTCCTCCAAACATAATGATGGTCATTCCGGCCAAACAGTTGTATTTTTGTTTCATCAGACCAGAGGACATTTCTCCAAAAAGTACAATCTTTGTCCCCATGTGCAGTTGCAAACCGTAGTCTGGCTTTTTTATGGTGGTTTTGGAGCAGTGGCTTCTTCCTTGCTGAGCGGCCTTTCCGGTTATGTCGATATAAGACTCGTTTTACAGTGGCAAATATATATACTTTTGTACCAAAGTACGTTCATCTCTAGGAGACAGAACTCGTCTCCTTCTTGAGCGGTATGACGGCTGCATGGTCCCATGGTGTTTATACTTGCATACTATTGTTTGTACAGATGAATGTGGTACCTTAGGTTTAGGGGTTTAGGAATTGCTCCCAAGGACGAACCAGACTTGTGGAGGTCTCCAATTTTTTTCTGAGGTCTTGGCTGATTTCTTTTGATTTTCCCATGATGTCAAGCAAAGAGCCACTGAGTTTGAAGGTAGGCCTTGAAATACATCCACAGGTACACCTCCAATTGACTCAAATTATGTCAATTAGCCTATCAGAAGCTTCTAAAGCCGTGACATAATTTTCTGGAATTTTCCAACCTGTTTAAAGGCACAGTCAACTTAGTGTATGTACTTCTGACCCACTGGAATTGTGATACAGTGAATTATAAGGGAAATAATCTGTCTGTAAACAATGTTGGAAAAATGACTTGTGTCATGCACAAAGTAGATGTCCTAACCGACTTGCCAAAACTATAGTTTGTTAACAAGACATTTGTGCAGTGGTTGAAAAACAAGTTTTAATGACTCCAACCTAAATGTATGTAAACTTCCAAACAGCTCATCATAGCTCATTCTGCAGAAGGTGATGGAGTTCTAAGGCATCTCCATATCTCTCCCAGTCCCAATGCTGGCTTTGCGTCAGCTGCTTATTCACCTACTCATCTGGCTAGGAACCATTATGATCCAAGAAGCATCCATCGTCCTTGACACCAGCATGACTGACTGTCTTGGCATTGTCCCAACAGAACGTTACATAAAACGAATACTGGCAGCACCATAAACAACATTTTTCACAGTCACTACAATTGTGTCATTGTATAACATATTAGAGATGACTCGAGATCAGGCTTTCAGGCATATGTTCAGTGACCTCACTTAGGCTTGTGATTATTTAGGTCATAACCTATGGACGTCTGTGGTTTCTCCATGGGACTCTATGATTTAACTGTGGATGTATCCTGGGTCAAATACATTTCTGTGAGGGGATGACAGAGCCAATGCACCTTCTCAGCGCACTCAATTCAGGAAATAACTTGATCCTATCCACTCGAGAAAAAAGGGTTCCAAAAGGGTTCTTCTGCTGTCTTCATAGGAGAAACCTTTTTGGTTCCAGGTAGAACCACATGTAGTAAGGGTTCTACATGGAACCCAAAATGGTTATACCTAGAACCTTTTAGGTTCTGGATAGCACCTTTTCTTCAAAGCTGTAGCCTAAAATATGCATTCATAAATGCCTGAATAATGCCAAACTGAATCTAATAGGTCAGCCATTTATTGTGCCGTCTATTGAAGTCTTTTCATGAAAGGTCTTTGTGTAACAATATCTTTTAACCTACTATGAAAGGTCATCCCTTTTCAGTCCCTTTAGTCCCACATTGAGTCTTTACATACACAAAGGCCAATAAAAGCATATCAGTTCAACAAAA
Source organism: Oncorhynchus tshawytscha (assembly GCF_018296145.1). Lineage (NCBI taxonomy): Eukaryota > Metazoa > Chordata > Actinopteri > Salmoniformes > Salmonidae > Oncorhynchus > Oncorhynchus tshawytscha. Next base: position 16,574,096 of record NC_056448.1, on the reverse strand, counting down.
TGCATTGTGCTCTTTTACCATGGAAACAAAGCCTTTTCAAGAGTATGTCTCAAGTGACAATCACAAGACTTTGTTTCCCCCTGGTGCTCTGGTACGTCACGGCAGTCCTACAGCACAATGATGGGGTGTTTAGTGTGTAAGAGGAGGACACTTCCCCCAGAGGCAACTCAGCTTAATAGGGACAAAACTCCATTGTAAAATAAGTGGTGCTATTCTTTTTCTCAAACCCTTCAGCGAAAACGTAATCAAGTGGTCCAGTTTATATTGGCTAAGTGGAGCACATGATCATATCACAGTGGCTTTTATGTAACAACTAAGTGTGTATCTTGTTTGGAATCAAACAGCGTATAAATGGCGAAGGGATGCTGGTGGCTCGGTGGCTGTGTGCGTCAGCATTGCAGAGGTCTGGGTCAATCACAGTATTATGGATTCCTCTCATTCTTGTCCCAGTGGACCTAGAGGGCTACGAAGTCATTATCATTAGAGGTACAGGCCTTGAGACAGTTTGGCATGCACTGAATGTGGTGGCATCATGGTCTGGCTGCTTCAGAAATGTCAAGTACCTGATGATGCTATTTAGGATTATAAATGAAGGATTATTACATGCAAACATGCCACTGTTAACTAGCACTTCCTTAAACAAAATGCTAAGAGATTGTATCTCATGGCATGCAGTATGAAGTGATCTTCGTGATGTGTAAACTAGGAGTAGTATTTAGTTTAGCTTGTCATAGCTAACATTACAAGCTTCACTTTCAACAATCAGTCTGCTAACCATGCTGATGTGATCAACCACCAGGCTATATCAGACATGCCACAGAATGCCAACAGGGAGTAGAGAAAGGATTCACCTTCTGTGTAATCATGAGGAATGTTCAGACCGGTATTCAGCACGCAGTGTGACTCCAGCAGGCATGCCACTGTTTACATGCAAAAAAAAGTTGACCTCATTCAGCAGTAATTTATCTAAGACACGCTCAACTTGCCGTCAGTGTCACGTGTCGAGCTTCATCTGCACCATGGGTTAAGGACTCATCTCTACATTAGACCACTTTAGAGATCTGATCTGATTTTAGTGAGAGCGAACTTTCTTAAAATTCCTCTTTTTACTAATTGTACTGTTTTGGATTGTTACATGAGGTAAGTAAAAGGTTCCCCATCCAACCAGCACTTTCTCTACACAGGTAGGAATGTGTTTACTGTCAACTCCACCTAACACTCAGCCACATTCCACTTAACAACTTTAAACATCAAAGTTATGTCTAGCCCTCTACAAACACCATCCTACATTCTAAGAAAATGCATTGACGTCATCTGATGTCAGATGCCCATCGAACATCGGACTGCTAAAACTGCAAATAAGGCTTAGAGGAAGACATTGTAATGGAGCCGAGACAGTCGTGAAGAGGGCACAACAACACCGTTCCCCCCTCAGGAGACTGAAAATATTTGGCATGGGTCCCCAGATCCTCAAAAAGTTCTACAGCTGCACCAACAAGAGCATCCTGACCGGTTGCATAACCGCCTGGTATGGCAACTGCTCGGCATCCCTGACCGTAAGGCGCTACAGAGGGTAGTGTGTACTGCCCAGTACATCACTGGGGCCAAGCTTCCTGCCATCCAGGACCTCTATACTAGGCGGTGTCAGAGAAAGGCCCAAATAATTGTCAGATTTTAGTCACCCAAGTCAAACTGTGGCAAGCGGTACCAGAGCCTCCTTAACAGATTCTACCCTCAAGATTCTACCCTCAAGCCATTTTTATTTTGACATTTTATTTCACCTTTATTTAACCAGGTAGGCTAGTTGAGAACAAGTTCTCATTTGCAACTACGACCTGGACATAAGACTGCTAATGAATCAAATGGCCACCCGGACTATTTACATTGACACCCACCCCTTTGTTTTTATACTGCTGCTACTCGCTGTTTATTATCTATGCATAGTCACTTTACCCATACCTACATGTGCAAATGACCTCCACTAACCTGTACCCCGCACATTGACTCGGTACTGGTACCGCCAATATATAGCCTTGTTATTTTATTGTGTTACTTTTTATTTTAATTTAATTGTATTTGGTAAATATTTTCTTAGCTCTAATTCTTAAACCGCATTGTTGGTAAAGGGCTTGGAAGTAAGCATTTCATGGTAACAGCTGTTGTATTTGGTGCACGTGGCAAATAAAATTTGATTTGATGTAGGAGTGGCTAATGTAATCAATGCTCCGCCCCTGCTTAATCCTTGCGTGCATCACTGTGAATAGTACAACCCCTAATCGTAATTTCAACAGCAGAACAGAGACGATTGAAAACAATCTGAGAGCTGAAGTATTTTACACACAGGTTTGTGTGATTACATCAGTTACATATAATCTGATTACATCAGGTACATGTAATCTGGTTTCAAAAACAACTACCTGTAATCACTTACCAGCAAAAATATTGTAATCAGATTACAGATACTTTTGAATAAATAGATAATTACTTTTTGGATTACTTTTAAATTCAGAAAGGATATTGGCAGAAAAAAATGCAGTGCATGATCATGAAATACATGATCAACTTTATGGAAGCCCATTTTCACTAGAGTAGCTATTTCTCAAGCAAGGGCAAGTAGTAACCACACGTCTTGTCTGGGGAAGAGGTTCCAGTAGTAACCACACGTCTTGTCTGGGGAAGAGGTTCCAGTATTAACCACACGTCTTGTCTGGGGAAGAGGTTCCAGTACTAACCACACGTCTTGTCTGGGAAAGAGGTTCCAGTACTAACCACACGTCTTGTCTGGGAAAGAGGTTCCAGTACTAACCACACGTCTTGTCTGGGGAAGAGGTTCCAGTACTAACCACACGTCTTGTCTGGGAAAGAGGTTCCAGTATTAACCACACATCTTGTCTGGGGAAGAGGTTCCAGTACTAACCACACGTCTTGTCTGGGAAAGAGGTTCCAGTACTAACCACACGTCTTGTCTGGGGAAGAGGTTCCAGTACTAACCACACGTCTTGTCTGGGAAAGAGGTTCCAGTATTAACCACACGTCTTGTCTGGGGAAGAGGTTCCAGTACTAACCACACGTCTTGTCTGGGAAAGAGGTTCCAGTACTAACCACACGTCTTGTCTGGGAAAGAGGTTCCAGTATTAACCACACGACTTGTCTGGGGAAGAGGTTCCAGTACTAACCACACATCTTGTCTGGGGAAGAGGTTCCAGTATTAACCACACGTCTTGTCTGGGGAAGAGGTTCCAGTACTAACCACACGTCTTGTCTGGCGAGTTCATTTTGTGTGACCCGGTGCCTCGGGTTGGTGGGGTTTAGTCATTTTTGAACATTCCATTGGTCCTCCTTAGGAGAGGTCTCCTACAGCCCGGGGCACCGGGTCATGCAAGTGAACTCCTCCATTCTTTTCCCAGAGAACATAGTGCCACCACGTGTTAATAGGCAAAAGGGAGCATGAATTGTTGACTTTATTGTAATCCAAACCAAAACCTCAAGTAAGTGATGACACAGTCACTTACCAAACTCAGTTTTGAACAAGACTGACTTTATGACCAAAAGTATCCTATTTACACTTTTACAGTCAATTTTGACACTAGAATTACTGTTTCTGACTCATATCGACGCCACATAGGCCATTTAAAACCAGAGAAGTTGGTTGTAAGGGGAAGTTGACCTTTAAAGGGAAAGTCATCCAAAAGTAAGTAATCAAAGTAATTGGTTTGTGTAATAGTTTGGGGCAGCAGCATAGCCTAGTGGTTAGAGCATTGGACTAACAACCAAAAGGTTGCAAGTTCAAATCCCCAAGCTGACAAGGTACAAATCTGTTCCTAGGCTGTCATTGAAAATAAGAATTTGTTCTTAACTGACTTGCCTAGTAAAATGAAATCCAAAAGTTAAGTTGCTGATTACAGCACTTGTATATTAATAGGAGAAAGTTCAAGGTTCCACTTTATTTGTCCCAGAGGTAGTACATACAATGCTAGTGCATCAGTCATGGGCTGACAGCCCAAAATATAAACAATACTGACTTTGGGATGGTGTTTGTAGAGGGCTAGACATAACTTTGATGTTTAAAGTTGTTAAGTGGAATGTGGCTGAGTGTTAGGTGGAGTTTACAGTAAACACATTCCTACCTGTGGAGAGAAAGTGTTGGATGGGGAACCTTTTACTGATGATCAACATTAGTAGCACAACCTACAAAATCTAAAGTATCATACTGTGTAATGACCTATACAATCAGTAATAACAATTACTGTGTAATAACATACAATCAGTAATAATAATAATTTACTGTATAAATAACATGCTATCAGTAATAATTGCTGTCTAATAACTATAATTATTACTGTGTAATAATCAGAATAATGTCTTAATTTTATTTCAAAACAAACTATTAGATGCCTATTGTGGAAAGAACCGTTATGTGATAGGTTACAGAACCATACCTACCAAGAACAATGTTGTAATTTCTTTAATTTCTCATAACCTCATTTGTAGATGACACATTAATAACAGATAAATGGAAGGTCCTGACAACAACAGGTACAGGTTTAGAGCCCTAGGCTGATATATGGTGACATATTAAATAGTTAATCAGATACAGTATGGATGTAATACCCCTCCAACAAAAGTCAATGATTTTAAAGCACTATTTGGCAGACATGGATTAAGTGGGTGACCAGGTTTTTGGGCATTGAAAGAAAACGTGTCAATTTGATGTGCCATGTCTATGCAGTGTAATCACAACTCTATCCATGGAGGGAGACTTAAAAGGCCTGTTTTAGGAGCTAGTTAGGTCAATCTAATTCATTTTTCAATCCTGAGATGAGTGTCTGATCTTGTGTGTGAAAAGAATCGCTGGAATGGAGTCAAACACATTGTTTCCATGTGTTTGATGTGTTTGGTATCATTCCATTGGTTCCATTCCAGCCATTACAATGAGCCCGTCCTCCCATTGCTCTTCCCACCAGCCTCTTCTGGTCTTCACATACACGACAGCCTTGGTAAAAGAGACCCAACAGATTTACTTGAACATTTAGTGGAGAAGAAATGTTGTCCACTGAACCAGTTTTTGCTGTTATTCACAGAGTGCATAAAACATTAGGAACACCTTTCTAATATTGAGTTGCACCCCCTTTTTTCCCTCAGAACAGCCTCAATTCGTCGGGGCATGGACTCTACAAGGTGTTGAAAACGTTCCACAGGGATGCTGGCCCATGTTGACTCCAATGCTTCCCGCAGTTGGGTCAAGTTGGCTGGATATCCATTGGGTGGTGCTCCATTCTTGATACACACGGGAAACTGTTGAGCATGAAAAACCCAGCAGCGTTGCAGTTCTTGACACAATCAAACCGGTGCGCCTGGCACCTACAACCATACCCCATTCAAAGGCATTTAAATCTTTTGTCTTTCCCATTCGCTCTCTGAATGGCACACATACACAATCTGTCTCAATTGTCTCAAGGGTTAAAAAATAATTGAACCCGTCTCCTCCCATTCACCTACACTAACTGAAGTGGATTTAACAGGTGACATCAACAAGGGATCATAGTGTCACAAAGCCTGGAGTGGTGGGTGCGGAGTCAAGCGCAGAGAGCAGAGGAGAATGGGGGAAACCGCTCACAGAAAAGAAGCCCGCACAAAAACAAGCGGGCCTAACAGGCTAAAATAATACTGAATCAAAACTAAAACAAGAGACAGGTGCAACCAATAAGACATAACAAACAGAAAAGGAAAAGGGGATCGGTGGCAGCTAGTAGACCGGTGACAACGACCACCGAGCACCGCCCGAACAGGCAGGGGAGCCACCTTCGGTGGGAATCGTGACACATAGCTTTCACCTGGATTCACTTGGTCAGTCTATGTCATGGAAAGAATAGTTGTTCATAATGTTTTGTACACTCAGTTTATTACTGTGTTATTGTTATTCCCCATTTGAGCTGAGATGTAAAAACAGTCCCATCCCAAAAGCTACACATGTACTGAATATAAGATTGTAACATGACATTATATTGAATGACTGGAAGCATTTTTTCTTTCTAATAGTCTCCTACAATTATAGAAAAAAGACTAACACCCTTCATCCTAAACTGAATGTACAGTCTTGGGCTCCCGAGTGGCGCAGAGGTCTAAGACACTGCATCTCAGTGCTAAAGGCATCACTACAGAACCTGGTTAGATTCCAGGCTGTATAACAACCGGCCGTGATTGGGAGTTCCATAAGGCGGTGCACAATTGGCCCAGCGTTGTCCGGGTTAGCGTTTGGCCAGGGTCAGCCGTCAACGGCTGAGCTGCGACAACTTTGAGGAGATGTCACCACACAACACAGGATGCAGTTAGCACACCTTTGAGCGGAGAAGGAGCTTTCCCTTATGTCAGACTTGGTGGTTCCCGGGAAAGTGTGAAAACCTACAGAGTACTCAGAAATGTTGTTGAAAGAGGGTGGAGTACAACCAAACATAAATCATATGGAAATAAGGAAAGTCTGTGTTGGCAAAAAACTTGTGTGAGAAACAATATTTGTGCAATCTAGCATATAGTCATCATTATTGTAATTTTGAAATGGTTTTTAGAATGATTTACTAAACTATTCTCTTTTCCTGGATATATATGTACTGACAGATTTCACAACAAATTAGCAGACCTAGAGGAGGGTACATATCCAGAAAGACGGATGGACTACCCTGGTGGAAATACAGTTCAAATTACACAGACAAGGTCAAATAAAGTTGTATTAGGGAGATAAACAACAATACAAGGTAGTCTCTGTAACCTTCTCAAAATAACAAAAGCACACTGTAAAGAAAACATTCTGATAAAGTACTGAACTGATATCACCCAGACAGAGGAAGAAATTGCAAAATAACTATTTCATATAAAATGGTATTTGTCACATGCTTCGTAAAAAAAAGATGTAGACCAACAGTGAAATACCTACTTACAGGGCCATTCCCAACATTGCAGAGAGAAAATAATAATAATACGAGGAATAAATCCACAATGAGTGGATAACAACTACCGTACCATGATTTTTGCAATTAAAATGGTAAAAAAAAAGACAAAAATAGCTTCTTACCAAAAAGCAATTTCTCAAGCAAGAATTTTGCTAGGATTGTCTGGGAGTGGTCTGAGTGGGGATGGAAAAACAGAAAACTAGCTGTTATTGGCAGAGAGGTTTGGAGCGCGCTTTCTTATTGGTCTATTAACTAATTTACCACATAGTGACGTCACCAGATAGGCCAAAAACCCACTCTACAAAAACAGGTTGAAATTTCAGGCGGTCATTTCAAACAGCTCTTACACTAAAAGGGCATTATCATAATTTTCACAATACCACAATTTTATTCCAACCTCATAGTGTGGAAATATATATAAAACACAGGAAAATACATTTTGACTGCACAGGACTTTTAACAAAGATGTTATTAAATTTAGGTCATAATTTTGCCAAATGGCCCAGATTGGCTACACAAACAGTTACTATACTGAACAAAAATATGAACGCAACATGCGACAATTTGGAAGATTTTACTGTGTTACAGTTCATATAAGGAAATCAGTCAACTGAAATACATTCATTCGGCCCTAATCTATGGATTTCACATGACTGGGAATACAGACATGCATATGTTGGTCACAGATACCTTAAAAAAAAAGTAGGGGTGTGGATCAGAAAACCAGTCAGTATCTGGTGTGACCACCATTTACCTCACGCAACGTGACACATTTCCTTCGCATAGAGTTGATCAGGAAGATGATTGTGGGCTGTGGAATGTTATCCTACTCCTCTTTAATGGCTATGCAAAGTTGCTGGATATTGTCGGAAACTGGAACACGCTGTCGTACACGTTGAACCAGAGCATCCCAAACATGCTCAATGGATGACATGTCTTGTGAGTATGCAGGCCATGGAAGAACTGGGAAATGTTCAGCTTCCAGGAATTGTGTACAGATCCTTGCGACATGAGGCCATGCATCATCATGCTGAAACATGAGGTGATGGCGGCGGATGAATGGCACAACGATGGGCCTGAGAATCTCGTCACGGTATCTCTGTGCATTCAAATTGCCATTGATAAAATGTAACTGTGTTCATTGTCCGTAGCTTACACCTTCCCATACCATAACAACACCGCCACTATGGGGCACTCTGTTCACAACGTTGACATCAGCAAACCGCTCGCCCCCACCCAACGCCATACACGTGGTCTGCGGTTGTGAGGTCGGTTGGACGTACTGCCAAATTCTCTAAAACAGTGTTGAGGAGGCTTATGGTAGAGAAATTAACTAATTCTCTTTTAACAGCTCTGGTGGACATTCCTGCAGTCAGCATGCAAATTGCACACTCCCTCAAAACTTGAGACATCTGTGGCATTGTGTTGTGTAACGAAACTGCACATTTTAGAGTGGCCTTTTATTGTCACCAGCACAAGGTTCACCTGTGTAAGGATCATACTGTTTAATCAACGTCTTTGTATGCCACACCTGTCAGGTGGATGGATTATCTTGGCAAAAGAGAAATGCTCACTAACAGGGATGTAAACAAATTTGTGCACAAAATTTGAGAGAAATAAGCTTTTTGTACGTATGGAAAACATTTCGGATCTTTTATTTCAGCTCATGAAACATGGGACCAAGACTTTACATGTTGCATTTACATTTTTGTTAAGTATAAATCAAAAACAGGTTCAAGAAGATGCACCATAGATAGTTGAATTCACTAATTTGAGACTTACCCAAAAATAGACCTTTCTTTCAGGAAATTTTAAATCAGGATTTGTTTCCCACACATGCTTTATCAAATCAACCAAATCAATGCTCTCTGTCTGTCCACCTGTCTTCCAGACTGTCAACTCGCTGTGAAGAATGAAAAAGGGGCAACAGACAAGCACTATCCAATGGAGGAAGCAGCCTCTGGAGCAGTGTGGGTGTGTTTGGGGAGAGAAATAAAACATTTTTATGTTCTGTCCTTATTTGCAATAGGGGATAGTGGGGTAAGTTTAGCCATTTTTTACATTCAGGGTCATTCCGTCAAGGGAAATATAGTATTCTTTCTAATAATTATATCTACATATATTTCAGGATGATGTGTATCCCTGGAAATAATCAGAATTCATGTAAACATTAGTTTTGAAAACACAGCTTGTCCCAAAAAAATGATCTCTTGGCACAATTTACCCCGGGTATGGGTAAGTTAAGCCACCTACAAATGTACAGTCGGGAGAACAAGTATTTGATACACTGCTGATTTTGCAGGTTTTCCTACTTACAAAGCATGTAGAGGTCTGTATTTTTTTTATCATAGGTACACTTCAACTGTGAGAGACGGAATCTAAAACAAAAATCCAGAAAATCACATTGTATGATTTTTAAGTAATTAATTAGCATTTTATTGCATGACATAAGTATTTGATCACCTACCAACCAGTAAAAATTCCTCTCACAGACCTGTTAGTGTTTCTTTAAGAAGCACTCCTGTTCTCCATTCATTACCTGTATTAACTGCACCTGTTTGAACTCGTTACCTGTATAAAAGACACCTGTCACACACTCAATCAATCAAACAGACTCAAACCTTTTAGATTCCATCTCTCACAGTTGAAGTGTACCTATGATAAAAATTACAGACCTCTACATGCTTTGTAAGTAGGAAAACCTGCAAAATTGGCAGTGTATCAAATACTTATTCTCCCCACTGTATGTACTGAATGAAATACACTACCTTTTTAAAACCATATCTATCTATTTCCCAAACACAATTTAACACAATCACTTTTGGATTATAATCATTTTAAGCATCCTTTAACATAGGCTTAACACCTAACAAAGACGGTGTACTTTTAAAAAACACCTTTATCGTAAGCTAGGCCCTGTTCTTAACTCATTTCCCAACAACAATGCCTTGCATAACGCCTGGGAAGGAAGCGCTTACATTTGCTCAACTTGCCATTGGTTCACTTACCCCAAGGCAAACATGTTGACTATATTAGCCCACACAGCTACAGGGATGCACGTTCATGCCAGGTTTAGGACCTCATAATGAACATTATAGAGACCCCAACTGATGTATAGAACACTTAAAATGATCTACTTCGGTTTAGATACAAGCGTCATGAAACCTCTAACACATCTTTTGAAAATCTTTTGGACCTAACTTGCTTACCACTTTTTCCATGTGGTTTCTTCCTTCACAGACTCCATGAAATTACCTCTTCCTAAACATTTGGTCAAATTATCAATTGTGTGTATGGTCTCCTAGAAACAAGGGAGGCTCAACTTACCCCACTCACCCCTAATTATCATTGTGCTCATTCTGCCACCCTTATTTTCCATAGGATATATAGGTTGTGGAGCTGCCAACACACCAACAACAGATTTTACTTTCAGCATCCAGGTTTTTTCTTTATCATCACAAAAAACTCACCAGAAGATGAACTTGCACAAGCAATGAGCTCGAGTTTCGATCAGATGATTATCCCCTATGTAGTTTTTTGTAGGAAATATGCAAACCCATACAAAAGAGTAGACCAGAGAGCACACCCCTTTCATCAAGACCGCCTTCAAATGAGTAGCCTATTCTTCCCATAGCCGCCACCCACTGCATAAAAGCTGGAAGTTACAGGCAAGAACGCCAAGCTTCGCCTTGAAGAATTTACCGATACTGGCATTAGGTGCGGAGCTAGTGTAGCTTATTGATTAGTTATGGGAAGCTCTTGACAACTGATAGCGTGTAACTTGTATGCGGCGCAAAATGTGACGAATAGTACGCAGATAAAAACAATACATTATATATATATTTTTTAAATATGTAGTTTAAAGAGACGTTTCTGTAAAATATTGATTCATAACACCATGCAGCCGTAAACTTAAACTCCTTCGAAGTGGATGTGTATTTTCAGCTTCAGCACTTAGTTTGAACAAGATGGAAGTTATCACACCATAAACGTTCTGCGGTGACTGACGAGATGGGAAAATGGGAGATATCAATGGTAATTTCCAATGATGTGCATAAGAATTGTGGTTGTACGACATGCGTTTCATTTAGAAATTATAAAGTTATTATCTTAATCGTTTTACTGTATTTTAAGAACTATAATGTAATGTAGGCTATTTGAATCATAGGTTATGCACTGTTTGAACAGAGTCATATGCGGTTAATAGCCTAATTTCTCTTCTTACACCTGTTGGGCATAAATCAGACAGTGCTGTCTTGTCTGAGCGTTATAGACATGTGTAGCTATAGCCCAATAATGGACTAAATGAGCCTAACGTTACTCCGTATTTTCTAAGGACCTTGGATGTTCTGTTTCAAGGGGAATTGGTTATGGTTATGGTTAATACACCATCTAAACGTGAATCGATTCACAATTGCGGTATGATTTTTAGGAACATAAAGCCCTCTACTTTCATGTCACATCAAAATATAGGCTCAATATACACTTACTGTACACGGTTTAACACAGTTGCAGCAGACAGTATTTTTCAGTGACAACACTTTGGCGTCAGTCTTCTGTTTACACACAGGTTTTTGGAGAAGCAGTTAATTAGCATAGGTAGTGGACTCTGTCTTCTGTCTGTTTTCTGTAAACACGCGCTGTAACATGGAAATATGGCTGTGTGGGAACCCTAACTCTATAAAGGTGGGTAGTGGTGTAATATTTTAAATAAAAAATATATTATTATTTCTTGCTGATATGAAACAGATACCTGAGAAGACAACGGTCCTCGTCAGAGGAGGCTGGAGCAATAAGAGGACTGGCTCATTGTAAAGGCTGGAATGGAGTTCATTGAATTGTATCAAACATATGGAAACCATACGATTGAATCCGTTACATTACTCCATTCCATCCATTACAATGAGCCTGTCCTCGTATAGCTCTTCCCACCAGCCTCCACCTGTCCTTATGTTTCCTTCGTGTTAACACTTAGAGCAAACGTCTAATTTCTTAACAAAACTCCCCTGGCCAGAAGGCGTCTATGAATGGGCTAATGTGCAGCTAATGAATAAGGCAGCAACACTGCAACATATTGCCAATGCATGCATCTTGCATGGATGTACAGTATATCCTTGCATGTAGTGTATGCATAGAAATCAGTGAGACTATTATTTGCATCATTGTCCTGTGACGACCGATGGTGCCTCTTTTAGTTTCATGGTCTATTTATTAGATAAAACTGCCTTAATGGAAAAACGAGTATTAGACCTATAGCTGGTTTTCAACAATACATGGTGATATCATAATGCTAACAGATTAATATACGCTAAACGCTTTAGCAACTATTGACAATAGTATTTTCTGATCGGGGCAGTTTTGTTAGGACCCCAGACACTCGTTCTACACGTTACAACGCATCACTTGCGGCATGGTATTGCAAACAAGGATCGTGTTTCATATCGGCGACAATTAAATTTACTACCTACCGACCTTTTTAGGGTTAGTGTTCCTACACGGCCACATCTCCATGTTACATCGTTTGTTTACGGAAGACATAGGCTGCCACCTGTAGTAAATTGCTGTCTAGCGTTCTCCGTTAACCTGTGTGTAAGCATACCTGGGAGGAAGTGTAGTTCGTCACTGGAGGCACACTGTTGTAGCTTTGCGCAGATCCACAAACTGTGTAAGTTATCTTACTTGAACATTGTTTTCGTTGATATGAAAGATAAGGTGCATATCGGAATGTGTTTCGAAAACCGGTTTGAAAGCTATGATTTATGTTTCTAAACATTAAAATAAAGCATTGAAATTGTAGTTCGGGGAAGAAGTGTTTTCGAGAGCTATCCTGATATAATTTGTATCATTATGTTTAGTCTCAATATTGGACAATTCTTGTCTGTTTTGAATTTAGTTTGGTGCACCTAAGACTAAGATAAAGATGTTCCTGTATTGTATCCTTGCCCATAGAATTAGGATCTCTGTGCCTTGGCCTCATGTAGGCATACAGATAATGTAATGCAGTATTCCATAAAGGACAATGGTGGGATATTGGTCCCCTCGCGACACTGATAATAGTGTCTCTTTTTCTTGGCCTGGTCTTTTGTCAGGTGTGTATAATTAGGTTGTGACGTACGTCTGCCTGCCTTGTACCTCAGTAACCCTCTGTAATTTAGGAGCTGGTTAATGATTATAATGTGCCTTGAGTGCTCTGCCCACCATATGCATCTGCACGTCTGTCAGATGGCATGTGACTTAAAATGTTCTGATTTTCTTTGAGCATACATGGAGAATATCAGTGCCAACGTTAAAACCAGACTGTTTTAGTTCTGACAGGGACATAGGGAGGAAAGCCTCAATTATATCAGAAAGCGGTGGACAGATATGAGGGGTGTGTATTAGAAAAGAGAGATTGATTGGGGGCTAGTGACAGACTTGTATGTAGGACTGAGTTGGGGGAGTGGGTGGAGGGATACAGGGGCAAGACAAAGTATGTGAACTATTTGGAAATACCTGGATTTCTGCATAAATTGGTCATACAATTTGATCTGATCTTCATCTATGTCACAACAATAGACAAACAGTCTGGTTAACCAATTTAGGTAATCCAGGTAATTCCAAAGTGTTCACATACTTATTCTTGCCACTGTCAATTTAATAGGTTACATATTTTGAAGGGGATTATGCTGATTTATTTCAGATTTCGTTGATCATGTTGTTTGAATTATTTGACCCAGGTGCCGTCTCTTTGTACCACATTGCTCTTGTCCTCAATAGGCAAGCTGTGTACCCTTTCATGTTGTTCTGTACCAATGTTCTTTGGAATACATGAGAGTCAAGTTCCTTGTCCTGCTAAATATGTAGACTATTGTATGAAATGTTGTAATTGGGTAAATCCGTTTGAATTCAGTCACTTTTTGACAGCACCCCTTTTGATTTGAAGAAAACCTTTGCCCATTGTAGAAGTGCTCAGAAAGTGACTTTTTGGATCTGAATGCCAAAACAGAGAAAGGTGCTTAAAGTTGACCTATTTTGCATACCGTACCATGAGACATCCATGTCTTCATCACTGGAAAATATATATATATATTTTTAACCTTAAACATAAATTATATATTTGTTCAAATTGGAACATATTGTAGTTTAGACCCTATTTGACATAATCTGAGGCCTGCCATCAGTTGAGACACAACATGCTCTTGAATACAGGCTGGGTAATCATTTACGTTAAAGGTAAAAAATAAAAACATAATTTGTATTAAATAAATTAGTTTGACAAACCCTGTTTAACCATGTATCTTTTCCAATGATTAAGAAATGGATGTCTGATGGTATGGTGGGGAATCTTTGAGCACCTCTATCTCCTGAATGTTTTGCCATTCATGTCCAAAAAGTCATTTGCTGAGCACTTCTTCCATCAGCAAACATGTATGGGGGAAAAAGGGATGCTGTCAAAGTGATTGAATATCTCAATTTCTGCTCAGTGTTTTCTCTATTGTAAACCATACAGTGTTTCTAAGAGATTTGAATTAAACCTTTAAAGCAAAGATTTGGATGAGATTTCTATCTTTGCTACACCAACGTGTGAATATCCTGAGACAAATCTGTGATAGTGTGATAGTGTGTGTACAGATGTAAACATGAGTTTGTCTTTTCACCTGTCTGCTGAATAACTGATAAACCCAAAGCGCTCCCTGTATCACAGACCTCCCAGGTGAATAACTGATCAACCCAAAGCGCTCCCTGTATCACAGACCTCCCAGGTGAATAACTGATAAACCCAAAGCGCTCCCTGTATCACAGACCTCCCAGGTGAATAACTGATAAACCCAAAGCGCTCCCTGTATCACAGACCTCCCAGGTGAATAACTAATAAACCCAAAGCGCTCCCTGTATCACAGACCTCCCAGGTGAAGTGTCTACATTTTGCTCACACGGCGGGCATGCCTCTGAATAGGCTTACTGTGATGGACCATAAACATCAATCTGGTCTTAAAGCTGGTCATTATGGTCTGTAGGCTCTGTCCTGTCAGTGGTCTACTGCCCATAGACAGCTATTATACACATGAGCTGAAATGTCTGTGTTGCATGTGAGGTCCAGTTTGTTGTTGTGTGAGCCTCATAGCCGCCTCATCACTGTGGATCAGGGTGGTTTGCATGTCAGCGGGTCACCTCTGCTTGTTTGCTAGTGGTCAACTATGGCTATTTTTACCTGCTAATGATCCACCTTTTGACCTCTGTGTTTCCAAAAACTAAAATGAGGTGTCTAGTCCAGTATGCGTCAATACAAGAGTAATAGAAGATTGAAGGAATTGAAAGGAGCGCCAGTCTCCCCGTCTCACTGTGTGAGTTCCTCCTTCCCACCCAGAACCCAGTGCAGGAGTGGGGGGAGGAGTTTGAGGAGGGGGCGTTGTATGGGATCACCCTGCGTCGGGAGCCCGTCCAGATACCAGCCAGCCCCACCGAGGCCCGGCCATGCGTTGCCTTCGTCCAGTACCGAACCTGCAAGGTGCGCAGGCTGAAGGCAGCCACCCTGAACCGGCTGGTGAGCCACCTCCTGGACCCCTGCTGCCAGGAGCCCGACTACAGACGGATCTTTCTGTCCACCTACCAGACCTTCACCACTACCAGTGCACTCATTGAGCTGCTCTTCCAGAGGTGGGCCATGTCATTAAGTTTACAGTACTCATAACTGCTGTTATGTTTCACCTGACCATTGTCTCAGACCATAATGAGGAAGCTATTTCACTGTTAAAATGATACAGTATGAAATTAGGTGAGCAGGTTGTTTGACCTCTATAGTTTGAAAACACCTTGACGTTCTAGTTTTACTGCTTATTAAAACCCATCTTCTATACAATACATTTTGGGTGAAATGGCCAACAAAATGTCTATCTCCCTCTTCTTTTGCCTTCTCGTCTTCACCCACCTTTCTGCAAACACAACTCTTTTGACACATTCCAAGTTATCACAGTAACAAATAAGATTAGCCAAATTGAATGTTATGTTGAATACAGATGAGAGGGTATGTCGAGAGTGGTCTTTTTTTGAACAACACCTCTCGCTGTGTATGCAAAGTCACTTAGTTTCGTCACATTTTTTTTCTTTCTTGCCTCCCTCACAAAATTACTATCTCAGCATCTTTGATATAATGATAATAAGCACCCAGCAGGTAGTTAGCCATTACAGGTTTTACAACAACAACAATTATTCGCTGAGTTTGGAGTGAGTGTCAGGATAACAACGGAGCATAGAGACAGACCAAAGAAAAACAGTCTGAAGAAGAATGGACCACTGTCCTGTTGGTCACAATCACAGTTTAGATGAGTCTGAAACTCTTCCTAATTGTTCTCACAGGGACAATGGGGCTTCAGATGTGTACAACAGTGAATGTCACAGGAGGTGAGCTGGCTGCTTTTCCCTTGATCACATTTATTTCCTTGACTCTGAAACAGGGAAGATATTGTTTCATCACGTTGTCTCCTCAGGTGTCTGTTGCCCCTGATCCAGACTTGGTTGGAGGAGAACAGTGAGGACTTCTGGGATCCTCCTCAGCACCCCTCCCTAAGGCTGCTGATCGACCACCTGCACAGCCTGTCCTCCTTCTGTTCACTGGCCCAGCGCTCTGAAACTCTGCTTAATAAGTTCCATAGAGAAGGTACAGGATCCACTTGTTTATCCTAACCTTTTCTGTGAATTGCCTTTGATTATGATACCATTGTTGATCCCCTTCTGTCATTCCTCTCTCCCTTTAATAGAAATGGATACTGGTGGCCATTCTTCCCAGGCTGAGGTTAATCAGGAAGATGAGGGCTCAGGGGAGAAAGTCCTAGAATGGGACAGCCCACTGGATCAGGGTGACATCATGGACTTCTCAGTCACAGGCATTGCAGAACAGCTCACCCGACTGGACGCTGTAAGTGTCAATCATGGCAGATAATTTCTGGCTCTTAATATGCGTCCTCAGGAGTGGATCGCTAACACTCTTTTTCCATTTTTACCTTCCTTATCTGTGCGTCTCTCAGGGGCTATTTGGGAAGGTGGTTCCCTACCAGTGTCTGGGCTGTGTGTGGTCCCAGAGAGACAAGAAGGAGAACCTGTCTGCTACCGTCAGCGCCACCATTGCCCAGTTTAATGAAGTCACCAACCGAGTTATCACCTCCCTGCTCTGCCGGCCCACCTCCAGCCCCACTTCCGTCCACAGGGCCTCCAGCCCAGCTCAGAGGGCCTGCGTCATTGAGAAGTGGATCAGAGTAGGACAGGTCAGACACATCTAGTAACTTGGACCATTTGAGGGATACATTTTCAAATCCAAGTACAGCCTTCTTACACATCTAAACTTTAACCTGTATCCTGGTTCTCAGTGCATTCAGTTGTAAGTCCCTAGTCAGTCTCTAACTTGTGACTGTTTTCTGAAACAGGAGTGTCGGCATCTGAAGAATTTCTCCTCTTTGAGGGCCATCCTGTCTGCCCTTCAGTCCAATGCTGTCTACAGGCTGAGGAAGACATGGGCGGCTGTGTGTAGGTACGGACTGTTGGGTCACACTGCAAGGGTTAGCTGAGTCATGAAGCTAGAGGGCCAATAACATTGATTGAATATGGCAACAAACAAAAAAATGAACAAGGGTGTCCTTATCCTCTGAGAATGTAACGCTTAGTAAGGAAATTATTTACTAGTAATTGACCTACATTATTCAACTAACCTTAGTTTGTACTTCATGCCATAACTATGTAATAAACCATTTTTATTGTGTCAGTCAAGAATAGTTGAACAATAATTTTAGGTCAACATGCCATGCCTTACCAACTCTAAATCCCTTTGAAGCTTCAAGGATATCTTTTGTAATAAAGTTGCTCTCTTGTCTGAGTGTTATTTTTGGATTGATTTAATTGGTTTGTTCTTCTTCAGGGACAGCATGGCCATCTTTGATAACCTCTGTGAAACCTTCCCTGATGAGAACTGTGTGTTGAGCAACAGAGAGATCAGTGTGGAGGTAAGAATCAAGTACATTTTAAGGAAAATTATTTAACTTCATTTTTTAAAAACTTGCGTCTCTGCACAAATGTATGCTTTCCTTTTACAGCCATAATGCAGACGATATGACACTGTTGAAATACTTACAATATGGAGTGTTTTATTGTTTTGAGAGCAGTTGACCTTTACTTACATCTTAAGGGACCTTGATATTCTACTTTTACGACTTATTAAAACCCATCTTTCTGTCAAGTTAATGTTTAGTGAAATTGCGTAACAGTGTGTTAATAGTAAGCCATTGTCCCAAAGCAAAAGAGAGGGTGTTCTATTTTTCTGTCGGCTCTGGGTGTTTGTGTCAAATCTTCATTCAGTCTGGTTACAGTGAGGGCTCAAAAGTAATATTCTACATATTGCTCAGAATTTCCAAATAAGCTGATATAACATCATTGTCAACAAACACTACACTAATGACAATTTCCCCAGCAGTTCCTTGAGAAACACCTTCATTTGCCTCACATCTTTATTTCATTTTACTGTATTGCTCCACCCCTTGTTCAACTGGACTGTTCCAGAAAAATACACTGCTCAAAAAAATAAAGGGAACACTTAAACAACACAATGTAACTCCAAGTCAATCACACTTCTGTGAAATCAAACTGTCCACTTAGGAAGCAACACTGATTGACAATAAATTTCACATGCTGTTGTGCAAATGGAATAGACAACAGGTGGAAATTATAGGCATTTAGCAAGACACCCCCAATAAGGAGTGGTTCTGCAGGTGGTGACCACAGACCACTTCTCAGTTCCTATGCTTCCTGGCTGATGTTTTGGTCACTTTTGAATGCTGGCGGTGCTTTCACTCTAGTGGTAGCATGAGACGGAGTCTACAACCCACACAAGTGGCTCAGGTAGTGCAGCTCATCCAGGATGGCACATCAATGCGAGCTGTGGCAAGAAGGTTTGCTGTGTCTGTCAGCGTAGTGTCCAGAGCATGGAGGTGCTACCAGTAGACAGGCCAGTACAGGAGACGTGGAGGAGGCCGTAGGAGGGCAACAACCCAGCAGCAGGACCGCTACCTCCGCCTTTGTGCAAGGAGGAGCAGGAGGAGCACTGCCAGAGCCCTGCAAAATGACCTCCAGCAGGCCACAAATGTGCATGTGTCTGCTCAAACGGTCAGAAACAGACTCCATGAGGGTGGTATGAGGGCCCGACGTCCACAGGTGGGGGTTGTGCTTACAGCCCAACACCGTGCAGGACGTTTGGCATTTGCCAGAGAACACCAAGATTGGCAAATTTGCCACTGGCACCCTGTGCTCTTCACAGATGAAAGCAGGTTCACACTGAGCACATGTGACAGACGTGACAGAGTCTGGAAACGCCGTGGAGAACGTTCTGCTGCCTGCAACATCCTCCAGCATGACCGGTTTGGCGGTGGGTCAGTCATGGTGTGGGGTGGCATTTCTTTGGGGGGCCGCACAGCCCTCCATGTGCTCGCCAGAAGTAGCCTGACTGCCATTAGGTACCGAGATGAGATCCTCAGACCCCTTGTGAGACCATATGCTGGTGCGGTTGGCCCTGGGTTCCTCCTAATGCAAGACAATGCTAGACCTCATGTGGCTGGAGTGTGTCAGCAGTTCCTGCAAGAGGAAGGCATTGATGCTACGGACTGGCCCGCCCGCTCCCCAGACCTGAATCCAATTGAGCACATCTGGGACATCATGTCTCGCACCATCTACCAACGGTTGCACCACAGTCTGTCCAGGAGTTGGCGGATGCTTTAGTCCAGGTCTGGGAGGAGATCCTTCAGGAGACCATCCGCCACCTCATCAGGAGCATGCCCAGGAGTTGTAGGGAGGCCATACAGGCACGTGGAGGCCACACACACTACTGAGCCTCATTTTGACTTGTTTTAAGGACATTACATCAAAGTTGGATCAGCCTGTAATGTGGTTTTCCACTTTAATTTTGAGTGTGACTCCAAATCCAGACCTCCATGGGTTGATAAATTTGATTTCCATTTATAATTTTTGTGTGATTTTGTTGTCAGCACATTTAACTATGTAAAGAAAAAAGTATTTAATAAGAATATTTCATTCATTCAGATCTAGGATGTGTTATTTTAGAGTTCCCTTTATTTTTTTGAGCAGTGTAGTTTAACGTGCTCCCTGTGTCTGTATTAACAGGCTCACAGAAATTGTGCTTTTGACAGATGTTCTTATCAAAATGTTCTTTAGCACAAAACTGCTTTTATTCACGTTTGCATGGATTTTAAAAGCTCAATATATTGTTTACATAATGAGATGTGTGTATGTGTGTGTGTGTCTAAGAACAAACAATGTGGTGTTGACCCCATAAGCTGGTAAAGGAAGTTCTGACCTAGACCAGATTTGACTGACTCTTTGCATATGCTGTAGGTCATTTCAGATGAGTGGACAGGTTGACAATGGAAGGGCATAAATGCAGACTGAATTTAGCTTCTATCTGACCCCTTTTCAGGATGGAAGCCAAACAGCCATGGATAATATTTCTCCCAAGATATCCAAGCGATGTCCTATTGCCAGACAGATGGTAAGCGATACTTCGGAGAGAGGTTGAGTAAGAGACATTGCAGACATGATATATAGACATGAGAGATATCTATATATAGTGGGGGTCATTAAGTTTGAGTTTAGCTTTCTCTTCTTTCCATGCAACATTAAATGGACAGAAATGATAGCAGAGGCCTCCCGAGTGGTGTAGCGGTCTAAGGTACTGCATCACAGTATTGCAGCTTCACTACAGCCTGGGGTTTTATCCCAGGCTGTGTCACACCCAGCCGTGACCGGGAGTCCCATAGGGCGGCGCACAATTGGCCCAGCGTCGTCCAGATAGGGGGGTGGAAAGGGGAGGAAGGATCCTAGTATTGTCTACTCAGTATTTTGCGGGGGCAGTTTCTGCTTCTTGAAGTCACATGTAGCCCCCTAACCCCATCAGCTCTTAACCCACAAGAGGGTACAGTGATTCCCCTAGAGGAAAAATCTATTCAAAGACTGAGAGAGTCATGTGTGGCAAAAGGAAGCCATCCTATCCTTAGCCACTGATGTTTCATATGGCCACAGATTACTAGGCTATGAAAGGACAGTAATCATAGGCCAATACCTTTTCTAGCATCATATGCACATTCTCTAAAGCTGTGTTACTAGAATCCTCTGCTGACATGCTGTCTCTGTACTGTTGTCTCCTCAGAGCACCTCCGGTGGGGTGGTTCCTTACCTGGGCACGTACCTGACTATCCTCACAATGCTGGACACTGCTCTACCAGATACTGTGGAGGTAAGCAAACAGCCATTGAAACAGACTGCTCAGTTATGGCAGCTACTTTAAGTTAATTCTATATTTGCCTTCTAGTGGATTACTATCTTAATGTTTAATATTGATAATAAATCTTCCATATTGTCAAGTATAATAGCATGTTGTGCTATTTTTGACAGGGGGACCTCATAAACTTTGAAAAGAGGAGGAGGGTAAGTTGTTGCTGTTGGGATATTACGTAAAGAAAACGAAAGATGCAGTACAAACGTGTCTAAATATTTCACCCTTGTTATAGGACTTTTTTATTTTTTTAAATTTTATTTTACCTTTATTTAACCAGGTAGGCAAGTTGAGAACAAGTTCTCATTTACAATTGCGACCTGGCCAAGATAAAGCAAAGCAGTTCGACAGATACAACGACACAGAGTTACACATGGAGTAAAACAAACATACAGTCAATAATACAGTATAAACAAGTCTATATACAATGTGAGCAAATGAGGTGAGAAGGGAGGTAAAGGCAAAAAAGGCCATGGTGGCAAAGTAAATACAATATAGCAAGTAAAACACTGGAATGGTAGTTTTGCAATGGAAGAATGTGCAAAGTAGAAATAAAAATAATGGGGTGCAAAGGAGCAAAATAAATAAATAAATAAAAATTAAATACAGTTGGGAAAGAGGTAGTTGTTTGGGCTAAATTATAGGTGGGCTATGTACAGGTGCAGTAATCTGTGAGCTGCTCTGACAGTTGGTGCTTAAAGCTAGTGAGGGAGATAAGTGTTTCCAGTTTCAGAGATTTTTGTAGTTCAGTCATTGGCAGCAGAGAACTGGAAGGAGAGGCGGCCAAAGAAAGAATACTAACTGCTGGAAAGGTGGGAGATGCTATGGTGACCAGCGAGCTGAGATAAGTTTACCTAGCAGGGTCTTGTAGATGACATGGAGCCAGTGGGTTTGGGATATGAAGCGAGGGCCAGCCAACGAGACGTAAGGTCGCAATGGTGGGTAGTATATGGGGCTTTGGTGATAAAACGGATTGCACTGTGATAGACTGCATCCAATTTGTTGAGTAGGGTACATACAGTCAATATAGTCGAGGACATACAGTCGAGGACTGGTAGGATGGTCAGTTTTACAAGGGTATGTTTGGCAGCATGAGTGAAGGATGCTTTGTTGCGAAATAGGAAGCCAATTCTAGATTTAACTTTGGATTGGAGATGTTTGATATGGGTCTGGAAGGAGAGTTTACAGTCTAACCAGACACCTAAGTATTTGTAGTTGTCCACGTATTCTAAGTCAGAGGTCCAGAGTAGTGATGTTGGCAGCATGAGTGAAGGATGCTTTGTTGCAAATAGGAAGCCAATTCTAGAAACTTCAAATATCTAACCAGACACCTAAGTGGACAGGCTGGTAGGTGCAGGTAGCGATCGGTTGAAGAGCATGCATTTAGTTTTACTTGTATTTAAGAGCAATTGGAGGCCACGGAAGGAGAGTTGTATGGCATTGAAGCTTGCCTGGAGGGTTGTTAACACAGTGTCCAAAGAAGGGCCGGAAGTATACAGAATGGTGTCGTCTGCGTAGAGGTGGATCAGGGATTCACCAGCAGCAAGAGCGACCTCATTGATGTATACAGAGAAGAGAGTCGGTCCAAGAATTGAACCCTGTGGCACCCCCATAGAGACTGCCAGAGGTCCGGACAGCAGACCCTCCGATTTGACACACTGAACTCTATCAGAGAAGTAGTTGGTGAACCAGGCGAGGCAATTATTTGAGAAACCAAGGCTGTCGAGTCTGCCGATGAGGATGTGGTGATTGACAGAGTCGAAAGCCTTGGCCAGATCAATGAATACGGCTGCACAGTAATGTTTCTTATCGATGGCGGTTAAGATATCGACCTTGACATGCATTGAATTGGTGGCACACTCACCACCACATTGTAGTGGTACTTTCACATGCCGAAGGAAAAAGTGGACACCTTTATGCTTAAGGATGTTTGCTTACTGCTCTAAATTACTATCTTCTAGCTAGCCTTTATTGGAGCCCCATGACTGTTAAAAGTGTTGTCAGGTGTTACTAGTTCAGGACATGTTACATAACAACCACACAGCTGACATGGGCTCATGATCTCCCTCTCTCTCTGCAGGAGTTTGAGATTCTCTCTCAGATCCGGCAGCTCCAAGCCTCCTGCTCTCAGTACAACCTGCCCCATCACACCAGGATCACTGCCTGGTTGCAGGGCCAGAAGCTGCTCACTGACCAGGAGAGGTGAGAACCTGTCCCCCACTGATTTTATGGTAGATCAATCAGGAGATAGAGCTGGTGAGCTTTGTAAGGGTTAAGGGGGCATAATCACGTATTAAAATGATGCCCCTTATAGGCCAATAAACCCTTTATACAACCTGAATTGTCTCTTTCTAATATACTGTATACCCAAATGTACTACTCAAATGACATGTAAAACACAATTCCCATAATCCCTACCCTGGTTTTGCCTGTTAAGGAAATTTATAGAAAACTCATCTAGAGCTGGGGTTGACACAGGGCTGCAGTGTGTTTAGGCTTTTAGAATCAGATGTGCTAGTGCAGTGCTAGAACAAAAGGCTGTATACATTTAGACAAGTCCACCCTGACTTCAGGCCTCATAAGTGTTTTCTATGTGTTCTGCCACAGCTATGAACTGTCCAGAAACCTGGAGCCTCCAATAGACCTCTGCTCCCCAAGCGCCCGGAGCCACCGTTTGCTCAGCAAGAAACTGTCCTCGTGAGTACTGAACACTTCTCTTAACAGCAGTTGCCATCTTGTTAATTGTAATCAAGACAATAGTATTCACCCAATCTCTAATATACAGTTGGAAGTCAGAGGTTTACATACACCTTAGCCAAATACATTTAAACTCCGTTTTTCACAATTCCTGACATTTAATCCGAATAAAATGTCCCTGTTTTAGGTCTGTTAGATCACCACTTTAATTTAAGAATGTGAAATGTCAGAATAATAGTAGAGAGAGGATTTATTACAGCTTTTATTTCTTTCATCACATCCCTAGTGGGTCAGAAGTTTACATACACTCAATTAGTATTTGGTAGCATTGCCTTTAAATTGTTTAACTTGGGTCAAATGTTTCAGGTAACCTTTCATAAGCTTACCACAATAACTTGAGTGAATTTTGGCCCATTCCTCCTGACAGAGCTGGTGTAACTGAGTCAGGTTTCTAGGCCTCATTGCTCACACACGCTTTTTCAGTTCTGCCCACAAATGTTCTATGGAATTGAGATCAGGGCTTTGTGATGGCCACTCCAATACATTGACTTTGTTGTCCTTAAGCCATTTTGCCATAACTTTGGAAGTATGCTTGGGGTCATTGTCCATTTGGAAGTCCCATTTGCGACTAAGCTTTAACTTCCTCACTGATGTCTTGAGATGTTTCAATAAATCCACATAAATTTCCTTCCTCACGAGGCCATCTATTTTTTGAAGTGCACCAGCCCCTCCTGCAGCAAAGCATCCCCACAACATGATGCTGCCACCCCCGTGCATCATGTTTGGGTTCTTTGGCTTGTAAGCCTCCACCTTTGGCTTGTAGCCTCCCCCTTTTTCCTCCAATCATAATGATGGTCATTATGGCCAAACAGTTGTATTTTTGTTTCATCAGACCAGAGGACATTTCTCCAAAAAGTACGATCTTTGTCCCCATGTGTAGTTGCAAACCGTAGTGTGGCTTTTTTATGTTGGTTTTGGAGCAGTGGCTTCTTCCTTGATGAGCGGCCTTTCAGGTTATCTCGATATAGGACTCGTTTTTACTGTGGATATAGATACTTTTGTACCTGTTTCCTCCAGCATCTTCACAACGTCTTTTGCTGTTGTTCTGGGATTGATTTGCACTTTTCGCATCAAAGTACGTTCACCGCTAGGAGATAGAACTCGTCTCCTTCCTGAGGGGTATGACGGCTGCGTGGTCCCATGGTGTTTATACTTGCGTACTATTGTTTGTACAGATGAATGTGGTACCTTCAGGTGTTTGGAAATTGCTCCCACGGATGAACCAGACTTGTGGAGGTCTACAATTGTTTTTCTGAGTTCTTGGCTGATTTCTTTTGATTTTCCCATGATTTCAAGCAAAGAGCCACTTAGTTTGAAGGTAGGCCTTGAAATACATCCACAGGTACACCTCCAATTGACTCAAATGATGTCAATTAGCTTATCAGAAGCTTCTAAAGCCATTACATTTTCTGAAATTTTCCAAGCTGTTTAAAGGCACAGTCAACTTAGTATATGTAAACTTCTGACCCACAATCTGTCTGTAAACAATTGTTGGAAAAATGACTTGTGTCATGCACAAGTGTCCTAACAGACTTGCCAAAACTAGTTCGTTAACAAGAAATTTGTGGAGTGGTTGAAAAACAACCTAACTGTATGTAAACTTCCGACTGTATACAACTATTGTAAAATTGTTGTAAATAAACAAGAACTGTAAAAGAACAATGACAAAATGCAGTATTTAAGGTTTTACTAGTGTACGTTGACCACATTTGTTAATTTAGTGGAAAGTTCTAACTGTGTGTATTTGCAGACTCCTGAAAGTGAGTGAGGGATCCAGCAGGAAAACCCATGCAGACGAGATCAGTGTGTCGTCTTCAGGGTCCAGTGGCTCTGAGATGGAGGATCTCTCCACCCCTCCCTCCACACTCCGACTGCAGGTACAGCTCTCTCCTATCCCCTTTAGACATGCCTCTGACTGTCTCCCTCTTTCTGTCAGTCATTGCACACCCTGGTTAAAGCTGTTTCAAATGTTTTAATAGAACACACTGTACTACAAAACATCCTCTAGTTACACTTTACTAATACCAGTAGTTACACCATGAAGCAATTCAACCTCCCATTCATAAGTGATCCCCATTGACATCTCATTGAAACTGATGTCCTTGAGAACTGGATTGTCAATTGACCAGGTCCTTGAAGCCAAGCAGGAGTGGTGTTGTCCACAAATGTGCTGAGGTCAATATCTCAGACAGACAAACTGAAAGACTAATTCATTATTTCCAATGGCACTCATGCATGTTCTGTCTCTCTACCCTGTCCCAGTCTCTGTCCAGCTCCTGTCAAAATGTGGCGGAGGCCTTGCCCTCCTCCCCGGATGGCTCCACTCCCTCCAGTTGTTCCTCCAGTTCTCAGCCTGACCTCTCTGCTCCAGTGGCTGCCCACCCTAAACCCATGCTGGCCTCTCATCACAAGCGCTCTGTGTCCATGACCTCCCTCCCCCTCTACAACAGACAGGTGGCTGACTCCTGTATTGTGAGGGTCAGTGTGGAGGCTGGCAATGGCAACATGTACAAGAGCATCCTGGTGAGCTTGGGCTGGGATCTGGCGGTAGGGATTATCTTGGGGTCCTGTTATGGAAATGTAAAAGGGATCATGTGTATAGTACTCTAGCTCTGTACATTTGGTTATGATGGAAACTAAGGTAAGAACTGCTGCGTTGGTTACATTTGAGTTATTTGGCAGATGCTCTCATCCAGAGCGACTTAGTTATTGCGTTCATCTTAAGATAGCTAGGTGAGACAACCACATATCACAGTCGTAGTAAGTACATTTTCCCTCAATAAAGAAGTTATCAGCAAAGTAGGAGGGGTTGTGTCATTTAAGATACTCTGGTTGGTTGAAGGGAGATTTTGCAGCCAACCCTTCACTTCCTCATTACAGCATATTAACTGCTTGTTTGACTTGTCCTTCTCAGCTGACTAGTCAGGACAAAACTGCCCAGGTGATCCAGAGGGCCCTGGAAAAACACAACCTGGAGCACCTGACCTGTCAAGACTTCACCCTCACACAGTTGATCTCCCAGGAAAGAGGTGAGCTAAAACAATCAATGCTCTTACACAGTACACATGCCCACTCAAAGATTCCACATCACTGTGCAGATCAGTGTTGGTCAAGCAAAGATAGTTGTTTGGCATTACCTACACTTACCTATAGTATAAATATTACTGAAGATATTGTTGTCCTGGAATGATTGAAGAGGACGTTTTAATAGTGTACGTATACTGTATGTAATAGTCTCCATTCTCATACCAACCGCCACATCTTCTGTTTTTCAGAGTTGCTCATTCCGGACAAAGCTAATGTCTTCTATGCCATGTGCACGTCGGCGAACTTTGACTTTGTTCTGCACCAGTGTCCACTGGGTCAAAGGAAACCTCTGTGCGCTACTTCCAGCCTTGGACGTTATTCAAAGTAGAGACCGTTCTATGGCAATGATGAGTAACTGCAAACCAGGACTGAGTTCAAAGGATTTTGTACAGACATTTTGCTGTTTTGTTTTTAATAACTTTATTTTATGACAAAAATCATGTTTAAATGTTCCATGATGGACAGACCCCTGCTTGGTTTGTTGTCAAGTGGGTGCCATGAGAGGAACAGGTGGAAGATGATAGTATGATGGCACGTCATGTAAAATACACGTGTGGTGTATATACGTCTGAAGACAACAGATTTGGGGCTACATTTTGAAACCCATTGAACAGAATGTCCTTTATTTATTGGTGGAGCGGAACTCTACATCAATTCCACCATTCAACACTCAACATTCCTCACAGACTTCCCTGAGGTGCTTTACTTTGTGGAAAGGAGTCACGTTGGAACAGCATCAGCAGTGACTCTCTCCCTCAGTCACACACCAATATACAGACACTTATAGTTGTTTCCTATTGTCTCCTCTCCTCTGAGCAAAACCAGTCACCTACTTGTTTTAATGAGAGAGATGACTGACGTTTCCCAACAGAGAGAGAGAACCCATGAGCCTTAAAAGGAAATTAGGTCACAGGAGACGGCCTACCACCTGAGAAGTGGATGGGAATGTTCTCACCCGGATCACTATGTTCACCAGGGTATCAGCCTGCCGTCATGGCGATACTGATTGGGGCTGTGCGTGCGAAAGGAGGGGCTGCCCTGACTGGCTGGATAGCATTCCACATACATTACAGTCAGTTGCTGTAGAGGGGACACTGACAAACATTTATGGACTCAGGCTGTCAAAGTTTTTAAATGATGGTGATAATGATGTGTGTGTTGTAAAGGGTTCTTGGTTGCATTTCAGTGTTAATACTTAGTTTTTTTCCTGTTCTTTTTACATTGTTTTCTATTTGTCTCCTATAATGCTCTTGATGATTAAGTGGGCCTCCATGGCTGTGTTGCCTAGCTTAACGCTACCCAAACTCCTTGCTCCGGCCAAACGCCACGCCCACGGACGTTAGTTTCTCCTCCGCAATGAGTCTGGATCTGAGTACCTCCCGATTTCTAGAATGGAAATCCATTCTAGACTGTCTGATTGGTCCCAGAAACCGATGGGTTGGGCCAGAGCCAGAACACGTGGGTAAATCGGCGTTTTGAAAATTCGTCATTTGCTTTGATATGCTGATGGGTTAGAGATGATCCAACCGCTGATGCCTTGTTTTGTACAACACCCCTCAATTTGACGTCACCACAAACTAATTCAATGATCGCACTCTCAGACTGAAGTCTGTTACCAACGATAGAGCAGCGGAAGAATTCAGTTTGAGTCGTCAGGCAAGGCTGTGTGCACTTGTCAATTGAATATACAAATATTCTGAAAAAAATATAAAGGCAACAATTTAAACTAATTTTACTGAGTTACAGTTCATATAAGGAAATCAGTCAAAATAAATAAATTCATTAGGCCCTAATCTATGGATTTCACATGACTGGGCAGGGGTGCTGCTGTCGGTGGGCCTGGGAGGGCATAGGCCCACCCACTTGGGAGAGTGGCACACACACTGGGGAGCAAGGCCCAGCCAATCAGAATGAGTTTTTCCCCACAAAAGGGTTTTATTACAGACAAATACTCCTCAGTTTCATCAGCTGTCCAGGTGGCTGGTATCAGACAATCACACAGGTGAAGAAGCCGGATGTGTAGGTCCTGGACTGGCGTGGTTACACGTGGTGCTGAGGCTGGTTGGACGTCTGTCAAATTCTCTAAAACAACGTTGGAGACGACTTATGGTAGAGAAATTAATATGCAGTTCTCTGGCAACAGCTCTGGTGGACATTCCCGAGGTCAGCATGCCAATTGCCCATTCCTTCAAAACATCTGTGGCATTGTGTTGTGTGACAACTGCACATTTTAGACTGGCCTTTTATTGTCTGCAACACAAGCTGCACCTGTGTAATGATCAAGCTGTTTAGTCAGCTCCTTGATATGCCACACCTGTCAGGTGGATGGATTATCTTGGCAAAGGAAAAAATGCTCACTAACGGGGATGTAAACAAATTTGTGCACAAAGTTTGAGCGAAATAAGCTTTTTGAGCGTATGGAAAATTGTCTGCGATCTTTTATTTCAGCTCATGAAAACATGGGACCAAAATGTTACATGTTGCATTTATATTTTTGTTTAGTGTACATTCAAAACCATGCCAGATGAATCACCGATTGATAGGCATTTCCAAAATGCTTTTAAAAAATCAGTGTATGACACTACAGTAGCTTAATTTAGATGTTTAGAAGGACTATCATGCAAATAAGTGTTTACTATATTAAAACTTTCCACTATGATTGAACCAAATTGGTTATGCAACATTCTGAAAAAAGTTTAAAAGAAATTCAAACACTTAGGCGCTATAAATAACTTGAGGTGCTTTCATCTGCCAGAGCATTAACGTACCCCTTTCATCCAGGGCTTGAAGATGGGTCATTTGAACCCAGATTTAAATCTAATAGATATTACAAATCTGCCAAAACTGAATTCCCAGAGGTTGCTTAGTTGTCTCTTTGAGATGAATAGCGTTAAAAGTAATTGTAAACTAAAGAGGAAGTGTTAAATATATGGCTTGTACAGTGCTATGTGAAAATCCTGTAAACATGAAAAAACTGAATGATTCAAGCAACAGGACATCTCACTTTTACTGAGCTGTCCATTTTCATTGTCTCTCTGCTCCAAATAAAGTTTCTCAACACCTTTTTCTGTGTTTAGGTCAACATTTCTTATACTGTATTTCACTTTATGATTCTAAGATTATTGGTTTCCATATATCTGAATATATAGGCTAAAGCACACCTTTCTGTAAGACTGGCACTTATATTCATGATGTAATTCAGGGTTCCCAAACTGGTGGCATGAATTTGGCCCGCGGGTGATTTTTATTTTGCCCCCCAAGTTTCTGAACAAAAAAAAAGAATCAACTTTTATTTGTTTTAGTTGTTGGACATAAAAGACTAAAAACACCAGCAAATCAGGTCCAAGTGATTTTAATTTTGGAAATCTGTTCTAAAGTATTCCCACCCATTTTAGAGTGATATACAATGATTGTACAAAACATTAGGAACACCTGCTCTTTCCATTACATAGACTGACCAGGTGAATCCAGGTGAAAGCTATGATTCCTTATTGATGTCACCTGTTAGTGTAGATGAAGGGGAGGAGATGGGTTAAAGAATGATTTTTAAGCCTTGAGACATGGATCCTGAATGTGTGCCATTCAGATTGCAAATGGGCAAGCCAAAATATTGAAGTGCCTTTGAACGGGGTAGGTGCCAGGAGCACCGGTTTGAGTGTGTCAAGTACTGCAACGCTGCTGGGTTTTTCATAGTGATAGGGAAACAAAGCTTCTTGATTAGATTACATTGTGTTTAGTCACAAGTACAGGGAAGCAGATGTAATTGCAGGGTACAGCGAAAATGTTATGCTCCGGGATCCAAGAGTGCAGGTAAAAAAATAAGTGAATGAGACAAAATATGGATAATAATAATAATACACGTTAACAACTGTATCACTGATAAATGACTGTCCTAACAACAGGACATTAAAAATGGAAACTTATGTTAAGGCACCTATGTTTCACCGAGACGTGGCTGAATGAAGATATGGACAATATAAAACTAGCAGGATTTTCCATGCACCGGCAGAACAGAGACACTACCTCTGATAGGACGAGGGGTGAGGGGGGTGTGTCTTTTTGTCAATAACAGCTGGTGAGCAATGTCTAATATTAAAGAAGTCTTGAGGCATTGCTTGCTTGTGGTAGAGTACCTTATAAGCTGTAGACCACACTATCTACCAAGAGAGTTCTCATCTGTATTATTCGTAGCCGTCTATTTACCACCACAAAGCGAAGCTGGCACGAAGACCGCTCTAAACCAACTCTATAAGGCCATAAGCAAAGAAGAAAATGCTCACCCAGAAGCGGCGCTCCTAGTGACCGGGGACTTTAATGCAGGCTAACTTAAATCAGTTTCACCAAATTTTTACCCGCATGTTACATGTGCAACCAGGGAAAAACAATCCTAGACCACCTTTACTCCACACACAGAGATGCATACAAAGCTCTCCCCCGCCCTCTTTCTGGCAAATCTGACCATAATTCTATCCTCCTTATTCCTGCTTACAAGCAAAAACTAAAGCAGGAAGTACCAGTGACTCGCTCAATACGGAAGTGGTCAGACGACGTGGATGCTACATTACAGGACTGTTTTGCTAGCGCAGACTGGAATACGTTCCAGGATTCATCCAATGGTATTGAGAAATACACTACCTCAGTCATCGGCTTCATCAATAAGTACATCGATGATGTCGTCCCCACAGTGATTGTACGTACATATCTCAACCAGAAGCCATGGATTACAGGAAACTTCCGCATCGAGCTAAAGGCTAGAGCTGCTGTTTTCAAGGAGCGGGAGACTAATCCGGACGCTTATAAGAAATCCCACTATGCCCTCAGATGAACCATAAACAAGCAAAGCGTCAATACAGGATCAAGATTGAATCCTACTACAATGGCTCTGACGCTCGTCGGATGTGGCAGGGCTTGAAAACTATTACAGACTACAAAGGGAAACCCAGACGCAAGCTGACCAGTGACGTGAGCCTACCAGACGAGCAAAATGCCTCAGAAGATTACATACACTTAGTTTGAAGTCACTAAAACTTGTTTCAACCACTCCACACATTTCTTGTTAACAAACTATAGACTTGGCAAGCCGGTTAGGACATCTACTTTGTGCATGACACAAGTCATTTTTCCAACAATTGTTTACAGAAAGATTATTTCACTTATAATTTCCTGTATCCCAATTCCAGTGGGTCAGACGTTTACATACACAGAGTTGACTGTGCCTTTAAACAGCTTGGAAAATTCCAGAAAATGATGTCATGGCTTTAGAAGCTTCTGATAGGCTAATTGACATAATTTGAGTCAATTGGTGGTGTACCTGTGGATGTATTTCAAGGCCTACCTTCAACCTCAGTGGCTCTTTGCTTGACATCCTGGGAAAATCAAAAGAAATCAGCCAAGACCTCAGAAAAACAATTGTAGGCCTCCCAAGTCTGGTTCATCCTTGGGAGCAATTTCCAAACACCTGAAGGTACCACGTTCATCTGTACAAACAATAGCACGCAAGTATAAACACCATGGGACCATGCAGCCATCATACCGCTCAGGAAGGAGAATCATTCTGTCTCCTAGAAATGAACGTACTTTGGTGCGAAAAGTGCAAATCAATCCCAGAACAACAGCAAAGGACCTTGTGAAGATGCTGGTAGAAACAGGTACAAAAGTAACTATATCCACAGTAAAACGAGTCCTATATCGACATGACCTGAAAGGCCGCTCAGCAAGGAAGAAGCCACTGCTCCAAAACCACCATAAAAAAGCCACACTACGGTTTGCAACTGCGCATGGGGACAAAGATCATACTTTTTGGAGAAATGTCCTCTGGTCTGATGAAACAAAAATAGAACTGTTTGGCCATAATGACCATTGTTATGTTTGGAGGAAAAAGAAAAAAGGGGGAGGCTTGCAAGCCGAAGAACACCATCCCAACTGTGAAGCATGGGGGTGGCAGCATCATGTTTTGGGGGTGCTTTGATGCAGGAGGGACTGGTGCACTTCAAAAAATGTATGGCATCATGAGGATGGAAAATTACGTGGATATATTGAAGCAACATCTCAAGACATCAGTCAGGAAGTTAAAGCTTGGTTGCAAATGGGTCTTCCAAATGGACAATGACCCCAAGCATACTTCCAAAGTTGTGGCGAAATGGCTTAAGGACAACAAAGTCAAGGTATTGGAGAGGCCATCACAAAGCCCTGATCTCAATCCTATAGAAAATGTGTGGGCAGAACGGAAAAAGCGTGTGCGAGCAAGGAGGCCTACAAACCTGACTCCGTTACAACAGCTCTGTCAGGAGGAATGGGCCAAAATTCACCCAACTTTTTGTGGGAAGCTTGTGGAATGCTACCTGAAACGTTTGACCCAAGTTAAACAATTTAAAGGCAATGCTACCAAATACTAATTGAGTGTATGTAAACTTCTGACCCACTGGGAATGTGATGAAAGAAATAAAAGCTAAAATGAATCATTCTCTCTTCTGTTATTCTGACATTTCACATTCTTAAAATAGTGGTGATACTAACGGAGCTAAGACAGGGCATTTTTACTATGATTAAATGTCAGGAATTGTGAAACACTGAGTTTAAATGTATTTGGCTAAGGTGTATGTAAACGTCCGACTTCAACTGTATATCAATGATGTCGCTCTTGCTGCTGGTGATTCTCTGATCCACATCTACACAGACGACACCATTCTGTATACATCTGGCCCTTCTTTGGACACTGTGCTAACAAACCTCCAAAGGAGCTTCAGTGCCATTACAACTCTCTTTCCGTGGCCTCCAACTGCTCTTAAATGCTAGTAAAACTAAGTGCATGCTCTTCAACCGATTGCTGCCCGCACCCTCCCGCCCGACTAGCATCTCTACTCCGGATAGTTCTGACCTATAATATGTGGACAACTACAAATACCTAGGTGTCTGGTTAGACTGTAAACTCTCCTTCCAGACTCACATTAAGCATCTCCAATCCAAAATTAAATCTAGAATTGGCTTCCTATTTCGCAACAAAGCATCCTTCACTCTCATTCTGCCAAACATACCCTCATAAAACTGACTATCCTACTGATCCTTGACTTTTGCAATGTCATTTACAAAATAGCCTCCAACACTCTACTCAGCAAATGGGATGTAGTCTATCACAGTGCCATCCGTTTTGTCACCAAAGTCCCATATACTACCCACCACTGCAACCTGTATGCTCTCGTTGGCTAGCCCTCACTATATATTCGTCGCCAAACCCACTGGCTCCAGGTCATCTATAAGTCTTTGCTAGGTAAAGCCCCACCTTATCTCAGCTCACTGTAGCTCGCACTCCAGCAGGTATATTTCACTGGTCATCCCCAAAGCCAACACTTCCTTTGGCCACCTTTCCTTCCAGTTCTCTGCTGCCAATGACTGGAACGAATTGCAAAAATCACAGAAGCTGGAGTCTTCTATCTCCCTCTCTAACTTTAGGCATCAGCTGTCAGAGCAGTTTACCGATCACTGTACCTGTACACAGCAAATCTGTAAATAGCATACCCAACTACCTCATCCCCATATTATTACTTACCCTTTTGCACCCCAATATCTCTACTTGCACATCATCATCTGCACATCTATTACTCCAGTGTTAATGCTAAATTATAATTATTTTGCCTCTATGGCCTTTTTATTGCCGACCTCCCTGCTATTCTACATTTGCACACACTGTGCATTGCTTTTTCTCTTGTGTTATTGACTATATGTTTGTTTATGTGTAACTCTGTGTTGTTTATTTTCACACTGCTTTGCTTTATCTTGGCCAGGTCACAGTTGTAAATGAGAACTTGTTCTCAACTGGCCTACCTGGTTAAATAAAGGTGAAATCTTTTTAATAAAAAAAAAATGCCTATGATTTTGACATTTATCATAACCAATAACAACCCTTGTCAATTATGTTACATAGCTAGCTCGTAAAACTATGTACAGTTGCTGATGTTACACATTTGCTAAAAAGTTACAAACGGGAGGCCTGGTGCATAGTGACAAGTTAGCCGGTGCCAGGCTAACTAGCTAACCAACTCCAATCATGCTAACGTTGGCTGGTAAACCTAGCTTTAGGTGGCTGGTTGTAAAGTTAAAGATGGCTGTTTAGTAGCCATATCTACAACTGAAAAGAGAAGATATTTTGAAATCGAGAGACAATAGATCTCTGATTGTAAAACCTCTTCTACTTTTACTCATAGATATGGCTACCTGTAGTTGTTTAGCTAACTCTTTGCTATATTCCGGTTGAAATATATGGTTGAATGTCAATGTAACAGTTGTTAAAGTACTATGTGAATTTCACCAGGTTCATATATCAATATGTTGTGTTGATTTGTTATGCATGCCTGCATCCTGGGAGAAGGGGAGTGTGTACTTACATTTTGCCCGTGCTCATGCTCAACTCATTTTGATGCACTGAGAGAGGTAGGCACGCTTTTTCTGTCTTCAGAAAAGTTTGATTATTTTAAGTACAAAGTCATACACACAGTGTTTTGTTCATGAATAATGATGTATATTTAAAGGTTACTCATAAGTGGATGGTATTGTTAAGATGCACTTGTAATTGTACTTTTTAGGATGATGTCAATATTCTGAATTCAACATGTGGTTAATAGCTAGCTAAGGTATTAGCAGGTTATTGTATGTGTGAACGATGGCTAGCTCCTCGAATGATCCCAGTCCCTCCTACTGTTGTAGAAAGAGGCGACGATTCTCAGAACATATGTGCTCTACAAATGTTTTATTTCCTTTTGGATGCAGATGCAGGATGCAGAGAGTCAGTTCTGCTTGATTAAAACTACCTGATCTCCAAAAGTCCACGTTTTATAGTCTCTATCAACCACACACAACGCAGAGTTACAGCGGTGCAGTATAGCACCGGCTACATCACCATTTTATTTATTTATTTATTTAACCTTTATTTAACCAGGTAGGCAAGTTGAGAACAAGTTCTCATTTACAATTGCGACCTGGCCAAGATAAAGCAAAGCAGTTCGACAGATACAACGACACAGAGTTACACATGGAGTAAAACAAACATACAGTCAATAATACAGTATAAACAAGTCTATATACAATGTGAGCAAATGAGGTGAGAAGGGAGGTAGGGGCAAAAAAGGCCATGGTGGCAAAGTAAATACAATATAGCAAGTAAAACACTGGAATGCTAGTTTTGCAATGGAAGAATGTGCAAAGTAGAAATAAAAATAATGGGGTGCAAAGGAGCAAAATAAATAAATAAATTAAATACAGTTGGGAAAGAGGTAGTTGTTTGGGCTAAATTATAGGTGGGCTATGTACAGGTGCAGTAATCTGTGAGCTGCTCTGACAGTTGGTGCTTAAAGCTAGTGAGGGAGAGAAGTGTTTCCAGTTTCAGAGATTTTTGTAGTTCGTTCCAGTCATTGGCAGCAGAGAACTGGAAGGAGAGGCGGCCAAAGAAATAATTGGTTTTGGGGGTGACTAGAGAGATATACCTGCTGGAGCGTGTGCTACAGGTGGGAGATGCTATGGTGACCAGCAAGCTGAGATAAGGGGGACTTTACCTAGCAGGGTCTTGTAGATGACATGGAGCCAGGGGTTTGGCGACGAGTATGAAGCGAGGGCCAGCCAACGAGAGCATACAGGTCGCAATGGTGGGTAGTATATGGGGCTTTGGTGACAAAACGGATTGCACTGTGATAGACTGCATCCAATTTGTTGAGTAGGGTATTGGAGGCTATTTTGTAAATGACATCGCCAAAGTCGAGGATTGGTAGGATGGTCAGTTTTACAAGGGTATGTTTGGCAGCATGAGTGAAGGATGCTTTGTTGCGAAATAGGAAGCCAATTCTGGATTTAACTTTGGATTGGAGATGTTTGATATGAGTCTGGAAGGAGAGTTTACAGTCTAACCAGACACCTAAGTATTTGTAGTTGTCCACGTATTCTAAGTCAGAGCCGTCCAGAGTAGTGATGTTGGACAGGCGGGTAGGTGCAGGTAGCGATCGGTTGAAGAGCATGCATTTAGTTTTACTTGTATTTAAGAGCAATTGGAGGCCACGGAAGGAGAGTTGTATGGCATTGAAGCTTGCCTGGAGGGTTGTTAACACAGTGTCCAAAGAAGGGCCGGAAGTATACAGAATTGTGTCGTCTGCGTAGAGGTGGATCAGAGACTCACCAGCAGCAAGAGCGACCTCATTGATGTATACAGAGAAGAGAGTCGGTCCAAGAATTGAACCCTGTGGCACCCCCATAGAGACTGCCAGAGGTCCGGACAGCAGACCCTCCGATTTGACACACTGAACTCTATCAGAGAAGTAGTTGGTGAACCAGGCGAGGCAATCATTTGAGAAACCAAGGCTGTCGAGTCTGCCGATGAGGATGTGGTGATTGACAGAGTCGAAAGCCTTGGCCAGATCAATGAATACGGCTGCACAGTAATGTTTCTTATCGATGGCGGTTAAGATATCATTTAGGACCTCGAGTGTGGCTGAGGTGCACCCATGACCAGCTCTGAAACCAGATTGCATAGCAGAGAAGGTATGGTGAGATTCGAAATGGTCGGTAATCTGTTTGTTGACTTGGCTTTCGAAGACCTTAGAAAGGCATGGTAGGATAGATATAGGTCTGTAGCAGTTTGGGTCAAGAGTGTCCCCCTTTGAAGAGGGGGATGACCGCAGCTGCTTTCCAATCTTTGGGAATCTCAGACGACACGAAAGAGAGGTTGAACAGGCTAGTAATAGGGGTGGCAACCATTTCGGCAGATAATTTTAGAAAGAAAGGGTCCAGATTGTCTAGCCCGGCTGATTTGTAGGGGTCCAGATTTTGCAGCTCTTTCAGAACATCAGCTGAATGGATTTGGGAGAAGGAGAAATGGGGAAGGCTTGGGCGAGTTGCTGTTGGGGGTGCAAGTGCTGTTGACCGTGGTAGGAGTAGCCAGGTGGAAAGCATGGCCAGCTGTAGAAAAATGCTTATTGAAATTCTCAATTATGGTGGATTTATCAGTGGTGACAGTGTTTCCTATCTTCAGTGCAGTGGGCAGCTGGGAGGAGGTGTTCTTATTCTCCATGGACTTTACAGTGTCCCAGAACTTTTTTGAGTTAGTGTTGCAGGAAGCAAATTTCTGCTTGAAAAAGCTAGCCTTGGCTTTTCTAACTGCCTGTGTATAATGGTTTCTAGCTACCCTGAACAGCTGCATATCACGGGGCTGTTCGATGCTAATGCAGAACGCCATAGGATGTTTTTGTGTTGGTTAAGGGCAGTCAGGTCTGGGGAGAACCAAGGGCTATATCTGTTCCTGGTTCTAAATTTCTTGAATGGGGCATGTTTATTTAAGATGGTTAGGAAGGCATTTAAAAAAAATATCCAGGCATCCTCTACTGATGGGATGAGATCAATATCCTTCCAGGATACCCCGGCCAGGTCGATTAGAAAGGCCTGCTCGCTGAAGTGTTTCAGGGAGCGTTTTACAGTGATGAGTGGAGGTCGTTTGACCGCTGACCCTTTACGGATGCAGGCAACGAGGCAGTGATCGCTGAGATCTTGGTTGAAGACAGCAGAGGTGTATTTAGAGGGGAAGTTGGTTAGGATGATATCTATGAGGGTGCCCGTGTTTAAGGCTTTGTGGAGGTACCTGGTAGGTTCATTGATAATTTGTGTGAGATTGAGGGCATCAAGTTTAGATTGTAGGATGGCTGGGGTGTTAAGCATGTTCCAGTTTAGGTCGCCTAGCAGCACGAGCTCTGAAGATAGATGGGGGCAATCAGTTCACATATGGTGTCCAGAGCACAGCTGGGGGCAGAGGGTGGTCTATAGCAGGCGGCAACAGTGAGAGACTTGTTTTTAGAGAGGTGGATTTTTAAAAGTAGAAGTTCAAATTGTTTGGGTACAGACCTGGATAGTAGGACAGAACTCTGCAGGCTATCTTTGCAGTAGATTGCAACACCGCCCCCTTTGGCAGTTCTATCTTGTCTGAAAATGTTGTAGTTTGGAATTAAAATTTCTGAAGTTTTGGTGGTCTTCCTAAGCCAGGATTCAGACACAGCTAGAACATCCGGGTTGGCAGAGTGTGCTAAAGCAGTGAATAGAACAAACTTAGGGAGGAGGCTTCTAATGCTAACATGCATGAAACCAAGGCTATTACGGTTACAGAAGTCGTCAAAAGAGAGTGCCTGGGGAATAGGAGTGGAGCTAGGCACTGCAGGGCCTGGATTCACCTCTACATCGCCAGAGGAACATAGGAGGAGTAGAATAAGGGTGCGGCTAAAAGCATTAAGAATTGGTTGTCTAGAACGTCTGGAACAGAGAGTAAAAGGAGGTTTCTGGGGGCGATAAAATACCATCAAGGTATAATGTACAGACAAAGGTATGGTAGGATGTGAATACAGTGGAGGTAAACCTAGGTATTGAGTGATGAAGAGAGAGGTATTGTAGCAAACAAATTGCTACATCTTCGAATTCAAGTTGATGAAAGGAATTACTTCGAGTCAGTTCTTTCAGTTTTGCCCAAATAATTGTTATGTTTGTTAGTGACCGCATCCCTTTCAGATAAGTCTGCCTTAGGGGAGGGACAGGGTCAGGACACGAAGCATCGCCCCAAATTAGTTGTCTTTCAGAGACTGGGAAAAAATGTCAGCTTGTACATTTAGCAATTAATCTGTTGATAGGAACATGGCTGAAAGACCTGGCCAATGGCTCTATCGAACAAGGACAACCATATCGACAGCACAAAAATATATGCCACAAAGCAGGAATACGTTTATATTCAGACACCCACCCCCACAGGCCTACTTCAATTCAGTACATCAAAGCATGAAGTTTATTTGAGCTCAATGGGTGAGTTATGTAGTACTACAGTACATGTGCAATTGGATTGAACCCTACTGACAAAAGGGCAAACTCTTCTCTGTAAAAAGGAGTAGGCTACAGTATTGACTGGTTCAAACGTTTGTCTGTAGAACTTTAAATACGTCTATTGTCGTAGAGCACTATGTTCACTCTTTGATTTTTATCCTGGCTACACTGTATCAAATTCCCGGCTTTAGATCATTAGTCATCCTCATTATAATCACGTTGGTCCAACTCCAAAATATTATTGCGCAATATATTGGTTAGTCTATGACTAAATACAATTTGTTGGCTTTCTGCAACTCATTTACCAATCACATCATGTTTTGTTTTAAAATCCCATTGTGAACCCATAGGGGCCAGTATGAAATATATAAAACCCTCCTTAATTTACAGTGTCTTTCTGTAAACCCCGATGAAGGGTATACGCCCATTGGTTTTACTGTTAATAAATAATCACTTTATCAACTTCCACTGTCCTCCAAGAGTTGCTGAATTCTGTCTCTTCACTTCAGTTAGTTTTAGTATGAGTGAATGTGGCCTATCATTAATGAATGTCCCAGGGGATAATAAATACTGTTATTTTAGAAGAAACAATACAACTTGACAAGATAGAAAGGTGTTTATTAGTCCTTTGAACATGTAGTTTGAGCCATGGTGAATCTAGACTTGATTCTTTCTATTTGTTCATTCATATGCAAACCATTGCTAAATGGGGCCTGTAGATGGCATTAGACACCTTTGTGCTTCATTGCATGCTCCGGAGCTTGTTGACTCAAGTGGAAAAGTACATTTTACAACCATATACTACATGGAAGCAGTAGGATGTCCCTGAGTGCTGAGACTCATTCGCTGAGGGGGTTCGATTAAGGTGCCCTGGGTTGAACCAGGCTTTGGCACATCACCTGACCGGGCAAAGCCGATGAGGGAGGCGTGCCCTGCTCAAATCAAATCGTAATCTGCGCCGCTCAGTCATATTGTAATAAATGCAACATCTATTTTCTATAACTAGTTTTCATTGGGAATGCAGATAAAGCGATATATAAAAAACAATCATTTTTGCACGTGAAAACAGAATCCTACTCATTACTCACGTGCTGAACCTACATCACTTGTGTTTTGAGCCGACAGAGCGAGGCTACTCACTTCTTTATTTTACTCTTTTACTCTTACTCTCTTATTTCTCTTGAATGAAACAAAAAAAAGGAAAATCCATGGTTATCTAGTGCTCGCCCAAACTCAGCAGAGTGATATTGTGTAGATTAATTTGTTAAGGCGTAACAGTGCTTCAAGGCTCTACTTTATACTATGGGGTGTTGAGCTGGGGAATGAAGCTGCGGGTAAATGAACTGCTCAGGTCAGCAGATCTGGAGGAGAAACACGATGCAGCTCATACACTTTCATGTACGCGAGTGGTGACCAGCCACGAGTTTGTGAGCGTGTCGTCCAGTAGAGCAGCTTTTCTCAGGTCCGCCCCTTTGACGTGACGTGAAAATATCTGACCAAATGCATTGCATTGTAATGATTTAGCCGACCACTGGATGGAGCCAGAGACACATTCGTTCGACAGAGAATCCTGAGTGTCCAAGAACTGTCTAGTTTTTTTGTGTTCTGACTTATAAAACGGTGTGAAATTAATAAAATTAATAACATAAGTAATGTAAATATATTGTCAGTAATTTTTGTGCCCAAAATCAGGCACTGTAGACTTAAGATGTTAAGTCATGGGCCTTACCTGGGTTTTTGAGGAGCCACAGAGGGCTGATTATTTGATAGGCAGCCAACTTTAGTCCAAATTAGACACGCCCAACTCAAAATCAATCCCAAATAATCATGGACAATTACCTTTCAAGAATCAAGCATGACATGAAGTTGTCAGAGAGGGCGGCAGTGTGCCAATACTTTTCTCTTGGCCCCTGAAAAAAAAACTCCTTTGTGATTTGCATAGCATTGACTTATTTACAGCCAACTGTTAGGCTTATGTATGCATGCCTGGGTCAGTGTATGTCTGGCTATTCTCTAAAACCCCAAGCTTTCTCTCATCAGAATAGTGTGGCTGGTTCTCTAGATGGAAGCGAATGTTTACTGCATAGAACCAGAGGAGTGTGTGGAGACTGGGAAAGGAAAGGGGGATACCTAGTCAGTTGCACACATTCAACTGAAATGTGTCTTCTGCATTTAACCCAACTCCACTGAATCAGAGAGGTGGGGGTGCTGCCTCAATCGACATTCACGTCACCCAGGAGCAGATCTTTCCACCTTGCCAGTTCTGGGATTTGAAACAGCAATCTTTTAGTTACTGGCCCAACGCTCTTAACTGCTAGGCTACCTGCCACACTGGACAGTCTATGTGTGTGTTGGGGTCACTGTTTTCAACATCATAAATAGATGTCCCCTTGCAACCTGTAGTAAAGCCAGTCCAGAGCTGTGTTTGTGCCTGCTCTGTATGCTTCCAATTAACAGAGGCTGGTTCCCTATTCTGAGAAGAGGAAGCTTGGGGTTTTAGAGAATAACCAGACATGCACTGACCCAAGCATGCACACATGCAAGCATGCCTACATAAGCCTACATTCTTAGAAATAAATACGTTATCTAGACCCTAAAAGGGTTCTTCGGCTGTCTACATAGGAGAACCCTTGGAAGAACCCATTTAGGTTCCAGGGAGAACCTTTTGGGGTTCCATGTAGAATCCTTTCTACAGAGGGTTCTACATGGAACCAAAAAGATGTTCCAGTTTTCTAATATGCAGTGCATGCAACCCCACTTTGAGATGCACCCCTCCTATATTGCCAGAAGATACCGACCCCACCGTTACGCTTGTTTACACTGAGCTGCACTGAGGTCGGAACGCAATCATGGTTACACTGTTCCATCAAAGATTTAAATATTGCTAGTTGTCCTGGAAAACTGCCCTTTTCGTCCTCATGCTAGCTATTAGTAGCCACCGCAGCCATTTTGGAATGGCAGTGTCAGCCAATCAGCTCCTTTGTGGTTCAACATGAAGTGCTATTCCAAAATGGTTACTGCTTTTCTGGGAAAACTAAAGCAGTATTTTAATCTTCTCGATGGAACAGTGTGGATTAAGGTCAAATTTGGAGTACATTGGCATATTCTATCCCTGCATTGAGGTATGGTTTCCAACCCATATCTCGCGCCGGCTCCACGGTGTCTTAATGCAACCATGATTGTGTTCCGACTTCAGTGCAGCTCAGTGTAAACAAACATAACCGTAGGGTCTATCTTCTGGCAACCCTCATATAAAGCTTTGCATATGGATACATTTAGAATCCATATGTACATTAATACATACTATTCATATAGTGTACATAGTTACACACTAGTCAAATGTTCACCCTTCCACACTCTCAACTAAGTTATTCCTTGTTTCTTCACTACCAGGTGAGTGATGATGATGATGTTTCTCCATTGAGCTTCTCCTTTTCTATCTCTGCCTCTCCGGTGTAGGGGCAGTGATGGAGCTCAGACTGACAGTAGTGAGGAGATTATAAATAGTTCTGTAGTGATGCAGGTATGGGGGCTTTGATGGAGGAGCCACATCTGAGAAGACACAGGGGAACTGTCAATGTTGGCACTGCACACACATCAGTAAATGTAAATTCCATAAAACCTCACCCTTTTGTTGTGTACATACAAATAACTGGCAGAATAAAGGAAACACCACCAACATAAAGTGTCTTAATAGGGCGTTGGACCACCACGAGCCAGAACAGCTTCAATGCACCTTGACATAGATTATACAAGTGTCTGGAACTCTATTGGAGCGACGCCATTCTTCCATGAGAAATTCGATCATTTGGTGATTTGTTGCTGGGTGTGGAAAATGCTCTATCAGGCGCTGCTCCAGAATCTCCCATAAGTGTTCAATTAATTTGAGATCTGGTGACTGAGACACACACACACACACACACACAAAAAACACATAATCCTACTCATTATTCCAACTGACTAACCTAACTTTTGTTTTGAGCCGACTTCGCCGTTGCCCAGAACGGGGCACTTGGCTCACGCCCGGTTCCAAATTGAATGCAATTAACGCTAACCCTGGGCATTAATAGAATCCCCTCATTGGCACACACACACACTTTAAACCCCCTATGCTCCTTTGACACACCTCTTTCAAAGTCACAGTTGTCTTCTTCTAGCCATAGCATCCAAAATAATGGGCATCTGGGCATTTTTAAACATGACCCTAAGCATGATGGGATGTTAATTGCTTAATTAACTCAGGAACCACACCTGTTTGGAACCATCTGCTTTCAATACACTTTATCTTTCATTTACTCAAGTGTTTCCTTTATTTTGGCAGTTACCGGTACCTTTTACATGAACTTTTACACCTCAGTGGTGCGAAGAAAAAAAGGCACTCAGTTGTCATCCATATTTACATGTGCCTCCTTTACCACGGTGTAACTGCAGACTGTTAACTCACCCACTGTTCCTTTCTCAGCCAATGCAGCTTTTGCCATTCAAGCCTCTGTTGCTGCCACTGGTTGTACAACCCCCGCTGCTACATTTTGCCCTTTTGTGCACTGTTGTGAATTTTACCCCAGTGGCCTAAAGGTGGTCTCACTGTTGCCATGACAATGTTTCAAGTCAGGCTATTCCTCTACTCTAGTCCAGTATAGAGCATGTTCCCGTTCCTCAGTTTTTGTCATTGAAGAGTTACATGGAAATGTTTCCTATCATGATTCTGTCATTTGGCCTGGTGTGTTAATGTTTTCCATTCTCTGACTTCTCTAACTGTGTGTGTGTGAATGGAGGTGCTGTGGCTCCTCCAGTAGGACTCTTG
Organism: Oncorhynchus tshawytscha; assembly: GCF_018296145.1. Lineage (NCBI taxonomy): Eukaryota > Metazoa > Chordata > Actinopteri > Salmoniformes > Salmonidae > Oncorhynchus > Oncorhynchus tshawytscha. The sequence goes on along the minus strand of NC_056448.1, from coordinate 16,529,359 downwards.
CTCTGATGTTCACAGCTCCACTTAAAGGCTTGGCCTAAGCAGATGGCTCCCAGACAACATACAATCTGACTTCATGTGCTGGCATTCTCTCCTACTCACTCACTTTCTCTCTCTAGCTCTTTCTCTCTTTATTTTCACCCTAGCAACCCACCCATATGTCCCTTTTTCTTTCTCTCTTTATTTTCTCCCTAGCAACCCACCCATATGTCCCTTTTTCTTTCTCTCTTTATTTTCTCCCTAGCAACCCACCCATATGTCCCTTTTTCTTTCTCTCTTTATTTTCTCCCTAGCAACCCACCCATATGTCCCTTTTTCTTTCTCTCTTTATTTTCTCCCTAGCAACCCACCCATATGTCCCTTTTTCTTTCTCTCTTTATTTTCTCCCTAGCAACCCACCCATATGTCCCTTTTTCTTTCTCTCTTTATTTTCTCCCTAGCAACCCACCCATATGTCCCTTTTTCTTTCTCTCGGTTGGTTTAAGGACAATAGCAGTATTTAGTTTCCTGGAAGTTATTAGTTCATAACCCATATTTGCTGAAACAGTGAACAAAGAGCAGGATCTATTTTAAAGTTCCCTTCTGTCTTCTTTCTGTCACATAGTGTGTATCTCTCTCACATACACACTTTGGAAGTATTTACAGTACAGAGGAAATGTTTGATACTTTGCGTTGTGGTTGAGATACTTTCCCTTGGAATTCCTTACTTTTTTTGCATCAAGATTTTCAGTAAAAATGCTTAGATATCAAAGATGAAATCAATTTGAATGAAACAGTAAAGATAATATAATGGAACTAAAAAGATAGTGTGATGGTGTGGATTAGGATGCATTAACTACGTCCCAGAGGAATAAACCAGATGAGATAGGCCTATTAGTGGAAAGATGAATATCAAGTTATCGTTGGAAATGAATGAGTATGAGGACGGGCTTGGAGGCTAAAATGCATCGACAGTGCAGTGAGTGTACTCAACTCAATCCAATAGTAACTCGGAAGCACAGCTACATAACACAGATCTGTTTACTACAGAGCATGTTAAAGCCTAGATGTCAACCTGAACCTCAGAAGCCATGCTCTCTTTTCTCTTTCACTCTAATGGTGAGGACACATCCTCTCGCCACAGAGATGGGCCTGATACGCTCCCAAGCTTTCACAAGATAATCTCTAGTTTTGTTTACTTGGTGTTTATTTGCCCATGGCTGAACCTCCACAAGGTCAAGTAGAAGCAGTGTGTTTTGACAAGAACTGAGATTATCATCTGGAGAACCTGGGTTTACAGGTTTAGTGGACCTCAATACTCTCTGCCTTAACTCCTGCTTAACCCCTCTCCCTGACTTGTGAAAGCCCCCCAGAAATGTGTTGTGTGTTTCCCTTTGTACTGTTGACTGTCTGCCCTTCTGTGCAACGTTGTGAACTTTATCCAGCCCCCCCCACCACTGAACTCATGCCTCTGGAGCTAGAGGACAGTATTTTCTAAAAATAGGAATGTTCACACTCTGGAGACCGGTGAAGTTGAATGGTTTCAAAGGTCTTATTTTGCCTTATCTGTTATGGTTATTTATTGACTTGTAAAGTCACAATATCTTGGCCTTATGTTGTACCACATTAACAACCAGTGAAATATAGTAAGGACTGGCAGTCATGCAGTACTTCCTACTTAAGCCTAAACCGTAGTATTTTCTTGCCAAACATTGTTTAGGAATGTTACATAAGTTATTCCTTTATAGTTACCTTGGACTCTTACCTACCTACAGACAATTCCACAGTAACAGAGTGATGCTGTGTTATGCGGAGCAGCACAGGGGAACCCAGGAACAGACTCAGACCAGGAAACAGGGATGAATGAACCAAGATATTTATTGTAACACAGGGAGAGATGAAGTGCAGATCCAGGGAAGCTTGGATGAGTTGTAGGAAGCCAGATGTGGAGGCTAAGGTTGGAGTGAGCTTGGTTGGGACAGGGTAAATGGGTCCGGAGGGGAATCCAAGGGAGTGATGATGAGTTGTAGGAAACCCGATGTGGAGGCTAAGGTTGGAGTGAGCTTGGTTGGGACAGGGTAAATGGGTCCGGAGGGGAATCCAAGGGAGTGATGATGAGTTGTAGGAAACCCGATGTGGAGGCTACGGTTGGAGTGAGCTTGGTTGGGACAGGGTAAATGGGTCCGGAGGGGAATCCAAGGGAGCGATGATCAGTTGAATCCAGAACAGGGTTGCAGGGTGGTGAGATGTGGAACAGGAGACAGGAACCAGAGTCAGAGCAGCAAAACTGCAGTGAGAGGAGAAACAGCGTCAGGCAAGGAAACAGGCACAGCAGGATACAGGATCTTAAATAACAACAAATAGCTAGAAGCATGACTGACTGAACGGAGATTAGGATCTGGCAGAGTGGAAGTGGCAGGACTGAGTATTTGTTGAGGTCTTGATTATGGAACAGATTGCAGCTGGTGGGGAACTGCTCTGACTCCAGCACACCTGTCTCCAACCACACAATCACACACACACAGATAGAAGAGGGAGAGAGAGAGAACTAGGGGAATGGCTACAGGTCAAGGAGACACCGGATGTCCACTAGGGGGTGTAGCAGGAGCAGATGTGACATGCTGAGACTGATTCTTTTTCACTTTAAAATGTATGCCGAACAAAAAACAATGATACAAAGTTAAACAAACCATACAACTCTATGCACAAGGACTACTTTTAACCATTTCCACAGAAAAAGTTTACAATTACTGTTTTTTTTAAGTGAACATTTGAGACTCACCATCAATCACTCTGTTACCATGGAATCCCCCTAAGTAATGTAACATTTTCCTAGTCTTGCATTTCATTTGTATAAATATGATTTGGGAATATTACAAGTTAATGATTGATGCAACTTATGATGGTGATCTGTATAACTAATTTCTACTCCTAGTTCCGCAATCTGTCAGCAATGTCACTAACAAAATTATTACAAAGTTCAGCTAATGTACAGTACTTCTATTTTTGAGAACACAAAGCAATTTGTTTTGATTCCTATAACCCATATGGTGGCACACACCAGCTGATACATGACTTCTTTGACTTGATGTCACCCTACCAGCTGGCCCGCCGCCCCCTCCCGTGCCCTTGGCAGTGTGCTGAGCAGGTCCTGCTTTACTTAACCTCCCTGGCTCCAGACAAGGTGTTACAGTAACACGTTGCATAACGCTGCATGTGAGCTCCCAGTCACATGGGCCATGTCTTCACCCTTCTCCCTCCTCCCTGCCCTCCAGGTGTTTGGATTAGTGGAGTAAGGCAAGAGAATAATAGTGAAAAGGGAGGAGGGCTGGCCTGTAAACTGGCTCTTCTCCTGTCCGTTTGTCCATTTATAGGCCCCTGCTCCCTCACTACTCAAAGGTCCTCACACTTTATTGGTCTGTCTTTGTTAATGCTACTGTCATCACTTTTCCTCCTCTGTCCAGCGATGAGAGTGGCTGTTTGCACTTGGGGCTGCTGTCTCTCTTAATGCAAGGTGAGACAGCTGCCGAGTCCTACTGACGATCTGTCAACAGATCAACAGGCACCTCACGTATGTTTTAGTGTCATTCCACCCTTTGACATGCTATGTAAGCTAACCAAACAGAAAGAGCTCCCTTTGTCCTGGGGCTGTTCAGTCTCATTCTACAACCAGTAATGTCCTGTAATCCACCCCGACTCTGTGGAGGATGTCCAGGAGAACAGTGCTCTCGTCTCAGTCATTTGATCCGTGTCTGTAAACAGATGAATGGACCTGTTGACACTAATCTACTGTATGAGGGAATTGAGTCAGTGACTTTGTAGTGGCACTCCTGAATGTCTGTCCGACTTAATTCACGTGGCCCATATTGAAACACACACTCAGTGTGAAACCTTCCGTGCCCCAATGCCAGAAGCCACTCTATGTATGGCTTTATGAGAAGAGCACTGATTTCACCACGCCACTTTGTTGTCAAACAAAGATAAAGTTCTGGGCTACTCATTAATGAATCAGAGGTTGGAAGCTACTACAAGCCTACCTACCTTGTTGTGTGAGCGGGTATGTAATAGAGGAGCCAGTGCCATATTGGTGGTAAGAGCAGGAGCTCAGTGGTAAAGGTCAGTGGATTGTCTCTTGAGTGCCCCTGGCAGGTGGGCCTAGTGCTGCTGATACTCTGGAGGCCTGTGGGGACTCCCTCCCTGACCCACATGGGCACATCCAGCCACTCCATCTACACTACACCCTGCCCACTGGGCAGCACAGGGACAGACCGGCATGGCTGAACTAATGCTGCTTGCAAACAATTACAGACTAAGTAGTATGCCTCATTAGCCACAGTAGTACACAGCATTTAAGTTATCATAAATATTTATGGTATAAGATGAAGAGACTGATTGATACAATAATGCCCATTACGCAAGCATAAAGAAATAATTTAGATTTTTTTTTTTTTATAATCGAGGGTCTCGTCCAAAGGTTAGATTCAGTCTGCTGTGTGTAGTCTGTGACTGTAGGCTAGATTGAGAAATAAAAATAGTTAACTTTAACAAGTTACATTTCCTCCACTGCTACCACGCATGGCTCCCGGCAACCACATTAAAGACAAAGAAGACTGAAAGAAAAGCTAATTATGTAATTAACTCCTCTAATTTCCAGAGCGGGTTTCTTCAATGTTTTTCCTTTCATATAACCACAGGCTGCAAGCTGTGAGGAGAGCTAATGCAGATAGCATGACTGTGTGGCTGGTGAGAGGGAATGTAGGTCAGCGAGAAGGAGAGAGACTAGGGACACTGTCTCACACAGAGACAGCTTTGTGTGAGACCCTGAGACTGCCTGCCAATGGCACAATAGCACAGATCCACATGGAGGCTCCCCAGGAATTCAGGCCCCCAGCCCAGGCCTTTGTGTTGGTCAGAGAGCCAGCCTCTGGATGAGATAAGATATCCTGGATGAGATATCCTGCAAGATGTCAATCAGCCTGATGTTCGTTGCACCTGCACTCACAGGTGGTTTGGGCTGTAATCTGTTGAGAAGAACTGATATTTCACTATACAGCACAGTGAAGGGTCTCTCTGTGAATCAGGCTAGCTATAACTTGTCAAATCTTGTACTTGCACGGGGAAGCAAACTCTAGTCAGTGTTGTGTGACTGTTAGGTAGGAGAATAGACAGTGGTCCGGTGGAGTAGCTGCTCTACTTCGGACAGAGATATTTGAAGTTGCAGTGACCTCTATCCTTTAGAGGAAATGGAAAAGGTCTGTGTGGGTTTGTCCTGACATCTGACCCCTGTAATCAGACTAACACACGGTTGAGTGCTCTGGAATTTCTCCATTTTTTCTCAGGTCTCATTCCCCTGCAGGCGTTTATAAATGTGCATGCACAGCGGCATTACGGAGAACACTTTGCTATTCATTTACAGATGTACAAGTTGTACTAGTTATAACCGGTCTCTCCACCAGCAGAAGTAGTGGACTGATCACACTAACTAGATGTACAATGCCTGGTTGATTTGGTGGTGATACAGCACCAAGCTCTACTGTAATGACCATCTGCTGGATCAGTGTAGGCTTCCTCTTTCACACCCAAAACATAAAAAAATTTTTTTTATATATATATATATTTCATAACATGAGATTGACTTTCAGTCAAGCCTCTCGAGTTTCAAACTGGTATCTCGCTATGGGATTATATTCTCCATTGAGGTAGACCTATCTTGAGATCCTCCTTCCTCCCAGGGTATCGTGTTCCATCTGTAAACCACGGCTGTGCTGGTGTCTGCTGATTTGTATGGCACTTCTGTCATCACTTCAATATGATTAATGCTTGTTTTTATTGCCATTTGGCTCAAATTCCGGGCTGAAATTAGACACTTTGTTTTGAGTGTTGATGAACAGTGGGAGCAGTACATCGATGTGCTCGCGTACCAGCTTGGCCTTGTTACCCAACAAGTGGGAACTACTGCAGGTTCACAAAGACGGGTCCTAAATCACCCACACGTGACTGAATCATAAAATCTAACCTTTTGTTGCACCCTTCTGTTGTTGTGTATCTCCTATGCCTCTGCCTTTGCTTTATCCTTGTCATTCTTGAATTGCAAGAATTATTTAGAATTTTAGAATCACACTTGTGACGCACAAGTCATTTTGCACACTTCCTCAACTGTAAATATTTAAATATCTGGTGAAGCATACTATCAGCAATGTGTTGCTTTCCTGATTTCATGTGTGTGTGTGGACAATTTTAGCTATTCTTGTGGGGACCAAAAATGTGACCAACTGGAGACATTTTGTTGGTCCCCACAAGGTCAAAAATCTATTTCTAGGGGGTTTAGGGTTAAGGTTAGAATTAGGTTTAGGAGCTAGGATAGGTTTTAGGGTTAGGATTGGGAGCTAGTGTTAGGGCTAATGTTACGTTTTTGGGTTAGGGTAAGAGCAGGTTAGGGAAAATAGGATTTGGAATGGGACTGAATTGTGTGTCCCCACAATGTTAGATGTACAAGACTGTGTGTGTGTGTATTTTATCAGTAAGACAGAGACAACCGTTGACCAGTGTGTAGTCATACAGCATTTCTTGCAGCCTGCCATTTATATGATGATGGTGTGTTTTCCCAGTACCTATGATGGTCTGTGTCCGAATATGAAACTGTTTGACCTGGCCTCATAGTGGAAGTCATTCACCTACTCCCTGACAACCCAAAAGTGGCCTGCTCACATTCCACCCTTGGTGAGGGAGTTTGCTTTTCTCCTCTTCTGACTCACCCCTCCCCTTCAATAAACCAGACTCAAACGCCCCCTCTGTTTTTGTCTCCTTAAAAGGTTGCCTTGTTTTACCACTTTCACATTTCCCAAAAGACAAACAGTTATGGCACAGTATCAACACGACGGAAAAATAAAACACCGTTGAGAGATAATGGCTGCCTCGCCTGGGAGGGGCCACGACAACACATGCTTCTAGTACACAGAACAGAACATGCATATCTGTAACGGTCGTCGGTGGAAGAAGGTGAGGACCAAAGCGCAGCGTGGTATTTGTTCATGTTATTTATTTAAAACTGAACAACATCTAACAAAAAAACACAACCGAAACTGCTCCATCAGGTGCACCACACACTAAACAGAAAGTATAATCACCCACAACTCAAGGGTGAAAACAGGCTGCCTAAGTATGGTTCTCAATCAGGGACAACGATTGACAGCTGCCTCTGATTGAGAACCATACCAGGCCAAACACAGAAATACCAAATCATAGAAAAAAGAACATAGACTGCCCACCCAACTCACGCCCTGACCATACTAAAACAAAGACATCACAAAGGAACTAAGGTCAGAACGTGACAATATCGTTAAGCCTGTAATCCGGGAGCTGTATATGGACAGGATTCCTGGATAAGGGAGACCAGAGACCAGTTCCTCAGAAGTGAAGAAGACAAATCGGAGGGCGTGAAGGCATTGTGAGTAGTGTCTGCCATGGCCTATTTTGCCTGGAACCCCCCTTTTTACCCCCAGCCAGACAGGTCACAGCTGCGTTGCCATGGAGCGGGTTCACTCAAGGTTCTGCTGGTGAAAACTTGTTTTGTGGTGGTATGAGAGGCGTGGCCATGGACAGGGAGGGTGGGGCTGACCTACATTCTGCCTGGGCCTGCAGCAGCACTGTACTGTAGCAGATCCTCAGGAAAACCGCAGAAAGAACAGGGTTCCCCTTAACAGAAAGTCTCTCAGACTGAAGAACAGCCAGGACTCACTGGAACTCCAACACACACACATTCCCAGTCATTCCACACACTCTGGAACCTCTAAAATAACAGCTGGTCTGAGGGATGCTAAAAATCTCTTTAGTATTGAATGTTAAGTTGTTGAACTTGTCTTTGTGTCCCTCAAAAAGGCTCACTGTCTCTCCCTGTTCCACCCACTAAATACACTCATCAGGGCTATATTCCACGCGGACACAACACCTGTTGCCACAGTGAAAGGGCAGATGGCTGGTCCATTTCCAAAGTCCCCACTGGGCACAAACTGGTTGAATCAATGTTGTTTGAACCAACGTGGAATAGATGTGGACTTGACGTCTGTGTCCAGTGGGTCAACACTGTTAGAGCCAGGGATGGGCAAAAATGACAAAATACAATGACAAAATACAGAATACCATAAAGATCAATGTATCAAAATAAACCACAAATTACTTGCAAGTAGCTGGCCCAAACAGCAACAATATTCTCAGTAGTGGTTACAAAAAGTTTTGCTTGCTATGAATGTTATATGTTGTTGTTTATCTACCTTAGTTGAGCAAGTAACTCTGAATAAGCTGTCTGCTAAATGACCAAAATGTAAAAAAGCACATTGTATTGTTTTGGGGTGGAGCTCATTAGAATAATACTCAGCATGCTTTGCAATTGTTCATTTATATATATATTTATATATATATATATATATATACACAGTATTTATATTTAGTTCATTTGGCAGATGCTTTTATCACACCATAGTGCTATCGGATAATATAGGATGAAAGGGGTGCAGCAAAATGTGAACTGCTATGAACAATTGTATGGATAAGTATTTTGTATTTTGAAAATACTAAATATATTGGAGTGTAGTTCAGCCCAGTGTAATTCAAATGACAAATACTCAAATAATTAAATTATGTATTTCAAATTCAAAATGCATGTAACAGAAAGCGTAGAGTCAACCGTCATTAGGTGTTGCCTGAAAACAGTAACATACACCCTCCCCCATAAGATGATGTGGCCACTAATATTACACAAAGACATGTAGATGAGGACATGCTGGTCGGGTGTGAAATGTCTGTAGGCAATGTTAAGCATTCTCCCTCTCAATTCAATTCGAGGGTGTCACGTTCTGACCATAGTTCCTTTGTGATGTCTTTGTTTTAGTATGGTCAGGGCGTGAGTTGGGTGGGCAGTCTATGTTCTTTTTTCTATGATTTGTTATTTCTGTGTTTGGCCTAGTATGGTTCTCAATCAGAGGCAGCTGTCAATCGTTGTCCATGATTGAGAACCATACTTAGGCAGCCTGTTTTCACCCTTGAGTTGTGGGTGATTATGTTTCCTGTTTTGTTGTTTGGGTCACCATTCAGGACTGGTTTGGTTTTCATTCACCTTTTTTTTGTTTTTTGTTTTTTTTGTGGTATTTTGTCGTTCAGTGATTATTAAAGTATCATGGACACTTACCACACTGCGTATTGGTCCTCATCTTCTTCCACCGCCAACGGCCGTTACAGAGAGGCGTTATTGGCATGGGAAACGTGTTAACATTACCAAAGCAAGTGAGGTAGATAATATACAAAAGTGAAATAAACAATAAAAATTAACAGTAAACATTACACATACAGAAGTTTCAAAACAATAAAGACTTTACAAATGTCATATTACGTATATATACAGTGTTGCAACGATGTACATATGGTTAAGAGTACACACGGGAAAATAAATATGCATAAATATGGGTTGTATTTACAATGGTGTTTGTTCTTCACTGGTTGCCCTTTTCTTGTGGCAACAGGTCACAAATCTTGCTGCTGTGATGGCACACTGTGGAATTTCACCCAGTAGATATGGGAGTTTATCAAAATTGGGTTTGTTTTTGAATTCTTTGTGGATCTGTGTAATCTGAGGGAAATATGTCTCTCTAATATGCTCATACATTAGACAGGAGGTTAGGAAGTGCAGCTCAGTCTCCACCTCATTTTGTGGGCAGTGAGCACATAGCCTGTCTTCTCTTGAGAGCCATGTCTGCCTACGGCGTCCTTTCTCAATAGCAAGGCTATGCTCATTGAGTCTGTACATAGTCAAAGCTTTCCTTAAGTTTGGGTCAGTCACAGTGGTCAGATATTCTGCCACGGTGTACTCTCTGTTTAGGGCCAAATAGCATTCTAGTTTGTTCTATTTTTTTGTAAAATTTTCCCAATGTGTCAAGTAGTTTTCTCATGATTTGATTGGGTCTAATTGTGCTGCTGTCCTGGGGCTCTGTGGGGTGTGTTTGTGAACAGAGCCCCAGGACCAGCTTGCTTAGGGGACTCTTCTCCAGGTTCATCTCTCTGTAGGGGATGGCTTTGTTATGGAAGGTTTGGGAATCGCTTCCTTTTAGGTGGTTGTAGAATTGAATGGCTCTTTTCTGGATTTTGATAATTAGTGGGTATCGGCCTAATTCTGCTCTGCATGCATTATTTGGTGTTCTACGTTGTACACGGAGGATATTTTTGCAGAATTCTGCATGCAGAGTCTCAATTTGGTGTTTGTCCCATTTTGTGAAGTCTTGGTTGGTGAGCGGAACCCAGACCTCACAACCATAAAGGGCAATGGGCTCTATGACTGATTCAAGTATTTTTAGCCAGATCCTAATTGGTATATTGAATTTTATGTTCCTTTTGATGTCATAGAATGCCCTTCTTGCCTTGTCTCAGATCGTTCACAGATTTGTGGAAGTTACCTGTGGCGTTGATGTTTAGGCCAAGGTATGTATAGTTTTTTTTGTGTGCTCTAGGGCAACAGTGTCTAGATGGAATTTGTATTTGTGGTCCTGGCGACTGGACCTTTTTTGGAACACCATTATTTTGGTCTTACTGAGATTTACTGTCAGGGCCCAGGTCTGGCAGAATCTGTGCAGAATATCTAGGTGCTGCTGTAGGCCCTCCTTGGTTGGTGACAGAAGCACCAGATCATCAGCAATGTCACGTCCTGACCTTAGTTGCTTTTTTATGTCTCTATTTTAGTTTGTTCAGAGCGTGAGTTGGGGTGGGCATTCTATGTGTTGTTCTATGTTTTTGTATTTCTGTGTTTGGCCTGGTATGGTTCCCAATCAGAGGCAGCTGTTTATCTTTGTCTCTGATTGAGAACCATACTTAGGCAGCCTGTTTTCCCACTATGAGGTGTGGGTAGTTGTTTTCCGTTTCTGTGTTTGCACCATACGGGACTGTTTCGATTTTCATTTCTTTCCTGCACTTTGTTCTTTTGGTATTTTCTCGTGTTCTGAGTTATTAAAGTTATCATGGACACGTACCACACTGCATTTTGGTCCGATCCATCTTATTCTTCATCAGAAGAGGAAGACGACCGTTACAAGCAAACAGTAGACATTTGACTTCAGATTCTAGTAGGGTGAGGTCGGGTGCTGCAGACTTTTCTAGTGCCCGCGCCAATTCGTTGATATATATGTTGAAGAGGGTGGGGCTTAAGCTGCATCCCTGTCTCATCCCACGGCCCAGTGGGAAGAAATGTGTGTTTTTTGCCAATTTTAACCGCACACTTTTTGTTTGTGTACATGGATTTTATAATGTCGTATGTTTTACCCACAACACCACTTTCCATCTATTTGTATAGCAGACCCTCATGACAAATTGAGTCTAAGGCTTTTTTGAAATCAACAAAGCATGAGAAGACTTTGCCTTTGTTTTGGTTTGTTTGGTTGTCAATTAGGGTGTGCAGGGTGAATACATGGTCTGTTGTACGGTAATTTGGTTAAAAGCCAATTTGACATTTGCTCAGTACATTGTTTTCATTGAGGAAATGTACGAGTCTGCTGTTAATGATAATGCAGAGGATTTTCCCAAGGTTACTGTTGACGCATATCCCACAGTAGTTATTGGGGTCAAATTTGTCTCCACTTTTGTGCATTTGGGTGGGGGAGATGTACAGTGGGGCAAAAAAGTATTTAGTCAGCCACCAATTGTGCAAGTTCTCCCACTTAAAAAGATGAGGGCATTGAAGATGAAATGTGGCTGGGTCTTTCAGCATGACAATGATCCCAAACACACCGCCCGGGCAACGAAGGAGTGGCTTCGTAAGAAGCATTTCAAGGTCCTGGAGTGGCCTAGCCAGTCTCCAGATCTCAACCCCATAGAAAATCTTTGGAGGGAGTTGAAAGTCCGTGTTGCCCAGCAACAGCCCCAAAACATCACTGCTCTAGAGGAGATCTGCATGGAGGAATGGGCCAAAATACCAGCAACAGTGTGTGAAAACCTTGTGAAGACTTACATAAAACGTTTGACCTCTGTCATTGCCAACAAAGGGTATATAACAAAGTATTGAGAAACTTTTGTTATTGACCAAATACTTATTTCCACCATAATTTGCAAATAAATTCATTAAAAATCCTACAATGTGATTTTCTGGATTTCATTTCCTCATTTTGTCTGTCATAGTTGAAGTGTACCTATGATGAAAATTACAGGCCTCTCTCATCTTTTTAAGTGGGAGAACTTGCACAATTGGTGGCTGACTAAATACTTTTTTTGCCCCACTGTAGGTAGCACACAGGAGGACATTTTTCTCTGTTAAGATAATTTCCTTTTGAATTTCTAGCCAAATGTAAAATGTTCCTGTTTTGATTAATTTAATGGAGTGAGTTAGGTCTGCTCTATACCAAATTACCATACCCCCTGAGTCCCTTCCCTGTTTCACACCTGGTAGTTTGGTGGATGGGACTACCAGCTCTGTGACCTAGAGGGCAACCAGTGGGTCCGTCTCCTCTATACCAGGTTTCTTGCAGGATGGCAGGATGACAATGTCTGTATTACCGATTTCTTTGGTGAAGTCTGAGTTCCTGCTCTTTAGGCCAAAGGCAGATGATCTCAGGCCTTGGATATTCCAGGATGATATAGTGAGGGCTTTGTGTTCCATAAAGTGTCCAATGTTGTTGGTTGTGTGGTTTGGCCTCAGGCCAGTAAGTGTGAGCAGAGCCTGCTGAGCATCTGGTACATGCCATTGGCTTGGGCTAGTGTAAGAGTGGGGTTTGGGCCTCTCTCTCTCTCTCTCTCTCTCTCTCTCTCTCTCTCTCACACTCACACACACACACACACACACACACACACACACACACACACACACACACACACACATATATATATACACATGACGGCTGACACAATTTTTGTGCCAAAGATGAGGAAATGAAAACAAAGGGAAGGGAGGGTAATTTGCTTTACACCCGCCCCCTTTCACACATGCAAGAGGCATCATTCACCCTGAAAAATATTAGGGGGCACAAAGCATGTGAGGATGGCTGTGGGATGGCCCTAACGGGGGCAGGCCACCCAGGAATTTAGCATTTTTCAAACACATGAAACAGCTTTTTTCCTGCAATTCCTGTAGTCATAATCATTATGCTTAATTCTACGTAAAAACTATAACATTTTCTGCGTATCTAAGCATACCTCTTGAGCTGTCTGTAGCCTCTTGACTGGTGTTTTTTTTATATATAAATTAAATATGCTTCTCTACATCTCAGCTAAAGTCTGGGTAAAAGACAAAGGAATTTGAGTCGTATTCAGTACATGTAGTTATTGCTTGCTTTTCTAAAGCAGGGGTCTTCAAACTTTTATTGTAGCTACAACATACCTAATGCATACAATACAGCTTTAGTGACACCCCTGTATATTATATATATGATAATCTTGCCGTTTGCTATTAGCAGCTGTTTTACTGGTTAAACAAAGTTGAGCAATGTGTTGTGGAAAGATTTGCGACGGAGGGGATGGCTGCCGTTTTATGGGCTCGTTTGTTTTCGCATTGTTTGTAACTTATTTTGTACATAATGTTGCTGCTACCATCTCTTATACCAAAAAGAGCTTCTGGACATCAGAACAGCAATTACTCACCTATTTTTTTTCTTTAATGAGTCGGACGAGAGGGATTTACTCCAAACACCTTAACAGGCCCTCATCCCCATCATCTGCAGAAGGAGATTGAGGTATTGCAGAAGGAGATCAGGGTGCCTTGTGAGGATCCGGCAATGAGTGGCTATTCTGCCTTTGCAATCGATACTATTGGCCAATGTACAATCGTTGGCTAATAAAGTGGACAAACTAAAAGCATGAATATCCTACCAACTGAACATTAAAAACTGTAATATCTTATGTTTCACCAAGTTGTGGCTGAACGATGACATGAATAACATACAGCTGGCGGGTTATACACTGTATCGGCAGGAGAGAACAGCAACCTCTGGTAAGACAAGGGGTGGGCGTCTACTAATATTTCTAAACAACAGCTGGTCCACGATATCTAAGGAAGTCTCAAGTTTTTGCACGTCCGAGGTAGAGTATCACATGATAAGTTGTAGACCTCACTATCTATAGTCTATTTACCACCACAAATCGATGCTGGCACTAAGACCGCACTCAATGAGCTGTATACGGCCATAAGCAAACAGGAAAACGTTCATCCAGAGGAGGCTCTCCTAGTGGCCGGGGACTGTAAACTCTAGATCACCTTTATTCCACACACAAAGACTCGTACAAAGCTCCCCTCGCCCTCCATTTGGCAAATCTGACCATAATTCTATCCTCCTGATTCCTGCTTAAAAGCAAAAATGAAAGCAGGAAGCACCAGTGACTCGGTAAAAAAACGTGGTCAGATGACGCAGATGCTAAGCTACCGGACTGTTTTGCTAGCACAGACTGGAATATGTTCTGGGCTTCCTCCAATGGCATTGAGGAGTACACCACATCAGTCACTGGCTTCATCAATAAGTGCATCGATGACGTTGTCCCCACAGTGACTATACGTACATACCCCAACCAGAAGCCATGGATTACAGGCAACATCCTTACTGAGCTAAAGGGCAGAGCTGACGCTTTCAAGGAGCGGGACTAAGAAATCCCGCTATGCCCTCCGATGAACCATCAAACAGGCAAAGCGTCAATACAGGATTACGATCGAATCCTACTACACCGGCTCCGACGCTTGTCGGATGTGGCAGGGCTTGCAAACTATTACAGACTACAAAGGGAGGCACAGCCGAGAGCTGCCCAGTGACACAAGCCTACCAGATGAGCTAAACTACTTCTATGCTCACTTCGAGGTAAATAACACTGAAACATGCATGAGACCACCAGCTGTTCCAGAAGACTGTGTGATCATGCTTTCCACAGCCGACGTGAGTAAGAACTTTAAACAGGTCAACATTCACAAGGCCGCAGGGCCAGACAGATTACCAGGACGTGTACTCCGAGCATGCGTTGACTAACTGGCAAGTGTCTTCACTGACATTTTCAACCTCTCCCTGTCCGACTCTGTAATACCTAGATGTTTCAAGCAGACCAGCATAGTCCCTGTGCCCAAGAACACTAAGGTAACCTGCCTAAATGACTACCAACCCGTAGCACTCATGTCTGTAGCCATGAAGTGCTTTGAAAGGCTGATCATGGCTCACATCAACACTATTAGAGGACTGGCCACCCCTCATAGCCTGGTTCCTCTAGGTTTCTTTCTAGGTTTTGGCCTTTTCTATGGAGTTTTTCCTAGCCACCGTGCTTCTACACCTGCATTGCTTGCTGTTTGGGGTTTTAGGCTGGGTTTCTGTACAGCACTTTGAGGGTGGGGGGTTCTCAGATCCTCAAAAGGTTCTACAGCTGCACCATCGAGATCATCCTGACGTGTTGCATCACTGCCTGTTATGGCAACTGCTCGACCTCCGAACGCAAGTCACTACAGAGGGTAGTACGTACGGCCCAGTACATCACTGGGGCCAAGCTTCCTGCCATCCAGGACCTCTATACCAGGTGGTGTCAGGGGAATGCCCTAAAAATTGTCAAAGACTCCAGCCACCCTATTATAGACTGTTCTCTCTGCTACCACACAGCAAGCAGTACCGGAGTGCCAAGTCTAGGTCCAAGAGGGTTCTAAACAGCTTCTACCCCCAAGCCATAAGACTCATGAACATCTAATCAAATGGCTACCCAGACTATTTGCATTGCCCCCCCCTCCCTCTTTTAAGCTGCTGCTACTATCTGTTATTATCTATGAGTAGTTACTTTAATAACTCAACCTACATGTACATATTACCTTAATTACCTCGACTAACCGGTCCCGCACATTGACTCTGTACCGGTACCCCATGTATATAGCCTCGCTATTGTTATTTTACTGCTACTCTTTAATGATTTGTTACTTTTATTTCTTCTTTTTTTTAAGGTATTTTTGTAACAGTTTTCCTTAGGTGAAGCGGACCAAAACGCAGCGTGGTGGTTATTCATGTTTTTTAATAAAGACACTAGACATGAATAAACTAACAAAAACAATAAACATGGAAAACCAAAAAACATTCCTATCTGGTGCAAAACACAGAGACAGGAACAATCACCCACAAACACAGTGAAACCCAGGCTACCTAAATATGGTTCCCAATCAGAGACAATGACTAACACCTGCCTCTGATTGAGAACCATATCAGGCCAGACATAGAAATAGACAAACAAGACATCCAACATAGAATGCCCACTCAGATCACACCCTGATCAACCAAAACATAGAAACATACAAAGCAAACTATGGTCAGGGTGTGACAATTTTTCTTAGAAGCCCTTAGAAGTGCAGTTAAATAAGCATTTCACTGTAAGGTTGTATACCTGTTGTATTCAGCACGTGACAAAAAAAAATATTTGACAAATGTTAATGTCCAGGTCAGCAGCCAGAGTACCTGCTGTTACAGCAAGTGTAATTATCTCCAATTAGTGTAATTTGCTCAATATTAGAAGTTTTGCACTTATTTTCTACTAGTCTGTTATATTTGTATATATTATGGATCTCCATTAGCTGCTGCCAAGGCATCAGCTACTCTTCCTCGGGTCCGGCCAGGACCAGAAGTCCCCAAAAGAATAGTAAACAAACAAATATCTGACCAACTGGGGACATTTTCGATGGTCCCCAGTTGGTCAAATGCTATTTCTATGGGGGTTAGGGTTAGAACTAGTGTTAGGGTTAGAATTACGTTAAGGGTTAGGAACTAGGTTTAGTTTTAGGGTTAGGTTTAGGGTTAAGGTTAGGTTTTTGGGTTAAGGTTAGGGTAAGAGTAAGAGTACAGGTTAGGGTTAGGTTTTTGGGTTAAGGTTAGGGTAAGAGTAAGAGTACAGGTTAGGGTTAGGTTTTTGGGTTAAGGTTAGGGTAAGAGTAAGAGTACAGGTTAGGGTTAGGTTTTTGGGTTAAGGTTAGGTTTTTGGGTTAAGGTTAGGGTAAGAGTACGGGTTAGGGTTAGGAGTTAGGGAAAATAGGATTTTGAATGGGACTGAATTGTGTGTACCCACAAGGTTAACTCTACAAGACTGTGTGTGTGTACACAAACACACCCACACTCTGTGTGTACAAAACATTAGGGACTCTTTCCATGGCATAGACTGACCAGGTGAATCCAGGTGAAAGCTTATTGATGTCACCTGTTAAATCCACTTCAATCAGTGTAGATGAAGGGGAGAAGCCTTGAGACAATTGAGACATGGATTGTGTATGTGTGCCATTCAGCAGGTAAATGGGCAAGACAACATATTTAAGTGCTGCTGAGTTTTTCACACTCAACAGTGTTCTGTGTGTATCAAGAATGGTCCACCACCCAAAGGACATCCAGTCAACTTGACACAACTGTGTTGGAATCTACATGGTCCAGCATCCCTAAGGAACTCTTTCTACCAGACTAGACAAATTGAGGCTGTTCTGAGGGCAACTCAATATTAGGAAGGTGTTCCTAATATAACCGGACCTCCAGTTGAATACCCATGTTCTAAAATCTACCAACCTTGCCAGCAAGCATGCTAGCTAAGATAATTAGACAAGCTAGCTACTGTAACTTGATTGATAGCCGGAAATGGTTTCCTGGTAGCTAGTTATGAGGTTGGAAATTGGGAAGCTATCTGGGCTAGCTAAACTTCCTAAAATTGCTAAGTGGCTAGTAGCCTAGTATTACAGAGAGAAAAAAGCCAAATGTGACAAATCTTAATGGAGCACGTGCCCCTGGGCCCCCTATGGGCATGACCCCTATGCACACATGCACACACATGCTGCACACATGCACATGCACACAACCATCAACAGGCTGAGGAACTTTGTTCTGGGCTCCCAAACTGAGCCATATGAATGGAAAACAACACTATGTAACACTTCACACTGAAACACAGGGCCCTGTGTTACTCAACACACAGTAGCAGGTTGTTTAATACTCCCGTAATGTTTTCTACACCAGATCAGTAAACCCTTCATAAATTGCCTGTTCACAGGCATATTGCACATATTTTTGGAGGATTGCCAAAGCCCCACCGAAACCAGGTCTGGCGTATGCCCTGATCTCAGTGACAAACTTCATATCTGGTTGACTGTCGGTTGTTGTTGTGTCTGGTTGCATAATAAACTATTCGACATTACCGGTTATTCCTGACATTTTAATGTGTATTATAA
Source organism: Oncorhynchus tshawytscha (assembly GCF_018296145.1). NCBI lineage: Eukaryota > Metazoa > Chordata > Actinopteri > Salmoniformes > Salmonidae > Oncorhynchus > Oncorhynchus tshawytscha. Next base: position 16,511,208 of record NC_056448.1, on the reverse strand, counting down.
ACTATTATGATGACCATAAAGTATATGTTTGAATGAGATTATCAGAGTCCTGTTTATGACTTTGACTACTTTTATAGTGCTGCTTGCCTGCTTTTGTTTTTGTCAGTTGCAAATGATCACACTTTAGACTAGAACGTGATTGTGACAGTTTTAATATTGTCTCGGAAATGTCTACTAATGTACTAATTGTATCTATTAGTGCTTTTCAAGATAACTTTTGAAGGTTTTGAACATCACATTTGTTTTTGTTGTGCATTACAAGTTGCGTCATATTGACAATGCTGAACTAGTTTATGTAGCCAAGTGTTACAGAGCTAGCTATCGTTTTAATCCGTGATTTCATCACATTGAAAGTGTTTGTTTGCAGTGATAAGCACATCTCCTCTGTAGGGGACTTCCTTCCCAGTATAAAATGAGGCCATGGAGGAGAGAAGTCACGAGGCCCACAATCTCTCCATTGTCCTCCTGCTGTGGGTAACCCAAACAGCAGAGATCACCTGGCTGAGAGGGAGGGTTGTTTGGGTGGGGCACCACCACCTGTTAGGTGACGCATGGCCTCTGAGCTCATGATACTTTCCTCGGGTCCAACTGGAAGAAACACAGCCAGCTCTTTATTACTCAGACTTATGCTCCACTCCATTACTGACCCTCCTTTCCCCATTGATCTCTCTCTCTCTCGCGCTCTCGCTCTCGCTCTCTCTCTCATCCCCTGATTCCCCATGTAGGCCTCAGTCTTCCACATGTTCCCCTCTCTCTGTTATATATTCTGACCTACTTTCTAATAAGAGCTACATTATATGGTTACATAAGAGCAAGACTGTCTCTGCAGTTGATACCCTGATTCAGTCCAGCTCAGCTGTGTGTTCTGTCTCACAGAGGGGGTGCTGGCACTAGAAGACTCCCAGCACCATTGTGCCTGAGGCTACAGATTTGGGCGCACGTAAGTCCTTCTTAGTAAGGAATTATGAAAGTGTGAGCTCTTATTCCTTTGTAAAATCTCCAGCCCTCACCTGCCTACCATTCAATTCCAGGACTCTGGCAGTCAACTAAAGTGAAATTAAATAAATGAACACCCCAACATATCATTGAAATACGTTTGCCCCCAGAACAGCCTCAATTCGTGGGGCATCTACACAAGCTGTCGAAAGCATTCCACAGGGATGCTGGCCCATGTTGATACATGTTGGCCCATGTTGATACATCTCAAGTTCAATACCTGTATTTTCCTCACATAAAAAAATTATATACACTGCTCAAAAAAATAAAGTGAACACTAAAATAACACATCCTAGATCTGAATGAATGAAATATTCTTATTAAATACTTTTTTCTTTACATAGTTGAATGTGCTGACAACAAAATTACACAAAAATGATCAACAGAAATCAAATTTATCAACCCATGGAGGTCTGGATTTGGAGTCACACTCAAAATTAAAGTGGCTGATCCAACTTTGATGTAATGTCCTTAAAACAAGTCAAAATGAGGCTCAGTAGTGTGTGTGGCCTCCACATGCCTGTATGACCCTACCACGCCTGGGCATGCTCCTGATGAGATGGCGGATGGTCTCCTGAGGGATCTCCTCCCAGACCTGGACTAAAGCATCCGCCATCTCCTGGACAGTCTGTGGTGCAGATGGAGCGAGACATGATGTCCCAGATGTGCTCAATTGGATTCAGGTCTGGGGAACGGGCGGGCCAGTCCATAGCATCAATGCCTTCCTCTTGCAGGAACTGCTGACACACTCCAGCCACATGAGGTCTAGCATTGTCTTGCATTAGGAGGAACCCAGGGCCAACCGCACCAGCATATGGTCTCACAAGGGGTCTGAGGATCTCATCTCGGTACCTAATGGCAGTCAGGCTACCTCTGGCGAGCACATGGAGGGCTGTGCGGCCCCCCAAAGAAATGCCACCCCACACCATGACTGACCCACCGCCAAACCGGTCATGCTGGAGGATGTTGCAGGAAGCAGAACGTTCTCCACGGCGTGTCCAGACTCTGTCACGTCTGTCACATGTGCTCAGTGTGAACCTGCTTTCATCTGTGAAGAGCACAGGGCACCAGTGGCGAATTTGCCAATCTTGGTGTTCTCTGGCAAATGCCAAACGTCCTGCACTGTGTTGGGCTGTAAGCACAACCCCCACCTGTGGACGTCACACCACCCTCATGGAGTCTGTTTCTGACCGTTTGAGCAGACACATGCACATTTGTGGCCTGCTGGAGGTCATTTTGCAGGGCTCTGGCAGTGCTCCTCCTGCTCCTCCTTGCACAAAGGCGGAGGTAGCGGTCCTGCTGCTGGGTTGTTGCCCTCCTACGGCCTCCTCCACGTCTCCTGATGTACTGGCCTGTCTCCTGGTAGCGCCTCCATGCTCTGGACACTACGCTGACAGACACAGCAAACCTTCTTGCCACAGCTCGCATTGATGTGCCATCCTGGATGAGCTGCACTACCTGAGCCACTTGTGTGGGTTGTAGACTCCGTCTCATGCTACCACTAGAGTGAAAGCACTGCCAGCATTCAAAAATGACCAAAACATCAGCCAGGAAGCATAGGAACTGAGAAGTGGTCTGTGGTCCCCACCTGCAGAACCACTCCTTTATTGGGCGTGTCTTGCTAAATGCCTATAATTTCCACCTGTTGTCTATTCCATTTGCACAACAGCATGTGAAATGTATCGTCAATCAGTGTTGCTTCCTAAGTGGACAGTTTGATTTCACAGAAGTGTGATTGACTTGGAGTTACATTGTGTTGTTTAAGTGTTCCCTTTATTTTTTTGAGCAGTGTATTTAACCATTAAACACATGTCTTTCATCAAACGAGTAGGTCCATATGTACTGTAAGTATCATAGTCTTTCATAACCACAGCGTGTGGTTCAGGTGTTGCGTGCTGTAGAAGCTGGGGGAATTCCACTCTATAACATTAATATCTGACTTTGATTTGCCCTGCTGTGAAACCCAGAGATGTCTGCAACCTGCCCCAGAAATGTGTGAAAAGGTTGCAGCGTGTCACACTGGACATGAGACAGGGCTGTGTAATGCTGTGGCCCCCTCCCACGCTAGCTGCGCCACTGACCCTCTTCCCCAGGCTGGGAGGGACAGCCAGGTAACTGGAGAGCCTTGTTTGTGCTCTATTTTCCAGGAGGTCTATTCTGCAGGAATCATTTTGTGACATGCACATCCAGTCCCCCAGCCCCCACCTCTCTCTCCTCTCTCCCTCCTTTCCTCATGCCTTCCTCCTTCTCTCGTTCCACTCTCTCACGTTGACCTACTTTTCTCCTAACCTGTTTATGCAAGCGACCCCATACTCCAATCAAATCAGGAAAGGGGGAAACACAGCAGAATCCAGTAGACGAGTGCTGCAGTTGTCAGGGAATGTCACCGTGACACTATTGCAGGGTGACATCAGTCGCACCACCCAGACCAAGCATGGGGTGAACGCATGTCAAAAATATTTTCTGTGCGTTTGTGAAGGGCATTGAGGTGTCAGCCCTCAAAGAGCTGCTTTGTTTGCAGGATTAGTCCAGGTCACTCCCTCCGTTCTTTGTGTGTCTTCGTGTCTTTGTGTTGTTATGGACATAACCTTGTTGTTGTGTGTTTTGGGAGGGCGGCAGAGAAGATAGGATGAGGAATAGACGCTGCCCCACTGGGCTCTGCCTTGATTTACAGCCCCATGTATTCTTCTCTTGACAGGTCTGCTGTGACACTGAACTTGGGCCTGGAGAGTTGGCAGCAGGGACAGACTATTTCTGCCCTTACTTTGTAGGTCAAAGAGCCATGGACATGCCTGCTGAGTGAGAGCCTGTGAGAATAGGCTGTGAGGTATGTTATGACTGGGCTTAGAGAAGGAGAGGAAGCTTGCCCAGTTTTCCCTCTGGGTAAAGTGGTTTGTGTCAGGTTGAATGAGGCCTTTATAAAGTGGACTGGGGCATAAGAGAGGTCCTCCGTTCTGTTGTGGGGGGGGTCATAATCTGTAGGTGTATGTGCGTGCTCGTACGTCTGAGGGCGTTTGTGTGTTTAGTGTGGTTGTACGGGACATCTCTGCCCTGCATGCGTAGGTCTGTGGGCTTATAGAGAGTTAGCGGCAGGAAGTAGGCCACTGTTACATCAGGGAGGTCGGACAGGCGGTCTGTCTAGAAAATGTGTCAGTGTGTCACTCCAAAGCTCCTCTCATTTCAAATTAATCCTGTGTGTCAGGAAAGTAAGGAGCCCAGGGAGCGACTGTAACCAAGCTATTTGTGAGGACTGGAAACAGGGTGTCCCCACACCTGCTAAAAGAGATGAGGACTCAGAGTCTGTTAAACATGCCTGTGGTTACAAACACCTAGGTTAGGCCATCATTTGCGTCTTGTCTTGATTTAGATTGTGTCCGTCTAATCATTGTACCTTGCGGCTCTGCTATGTGGCTGTGTTCAATTAGTAGGCAGTGATTCAAATGACCATAGAAGAATGTTGGTTGTCAGCAGCTGCTCTGGTATAAATTATAGTTAGTTTTTGTTTATTACGCTAGTTGGCATATGGTTATTATTATTCTTTGCAGTGTTATATCTAACCTATGAACCCGTTTGTATTCAGTATCAAGTGATAACTACAGGGAGGTGTTGGTCTTTATCTGTCTGGCATATGCACAGCTGATTTTCAAACAGACCCATCTTGAACTGTGTGTAACCCACATAGACACGAGTAAAGAAAGGAGAAATCTGACAATATTTGTACGATATGTTGAGAAATTCAACATCCTTTTTTATTGTTTTCAATCTTGAAATGCATCCATCTTCCATGATGAATATTAGTGTCTTTACATACACAGCCATGTCAAAAAGGGGTGGTGGCGACCTAGACACCACCTACTGCTAAACACCACACAAGTCTCGTCTGCATCTTTGTCTTTTTAGAATCTTTTTCATGAAACCATCAGCAAAAACACAAGCATCACTGATTTAAAACACATTGAAAAAAAAGGGAGGATGGGAGTATGGCACAAATACATCATCACGGTCAATAGGAGAAAGACACACGAAAATAGTAACAGAACAAATAAAACAATGACATTAACATTACAGTGTTGTCTGAGAGAGGGAAAGCTTTACATTTATACACAAGTGGCAAAAAGCTAAACATGGTACATATACTTTATAAAACTGTGTGGTACAGTGCAGGCTTCTCATTGTCACCCAATACGAGGACAATAAAGGCCGGGGGTGGATGCCCCATGTATTACACTACAGAGGCACATTAGAAAAAGTGGAAATCCCTATTTCATTAACAAAGTAGAGATTGTCCTTAGTTTTTACAAAACTTAATTGCAATAGCTCTGATTATTCTAAACCAGGTTTTTCTAATGTCATGAGCTATTTGTGTAATATAGTAAATTAGCTTCTGTTTCAGAGATCCAATTACCTAGGATCTGGGTTTAACGCCATGTCTCTAGGGCAGTGGATCGACGTCAGGTCAGAAGCCTGAGGTTCTGAGCTCAGTGCATTGTGTAGTGTGTTGATTTGCAGAGAAGACTAGTTGGCCTCACTCAGAGTTCAAATATCATACAGATATCATTTAGATTATATTACTATATTTAAAATAACTCCCTCCCCTATATTTCCCCACTTTACAGTTTTAACTTGACCTTTTATACATTAAGGTTTATACACATTCACATTTTAGTCTATGTTCCTATTGGCTTTTTTGCAGATGTGGGTATAGGAATAAATACATTGGGCTAAGAGATGGGAACAGTGGAAGTCTAGACTGTTGATGATGCTCAACTTTAGGCCAGCAGCCTAGTTCTGTCTGATTGACTTTGATTGAATGCTGTCTAAGATCTTAAAGATCTACTGCAATAAGGTAAGCTGCATTTCAAAAGCTATCGGCCATGTTTCTGCAAACAGAGTTAAAGAGATGACATTAAAGACGTTTTAACTTAAGTGGAGTTTGCAACAGTAGACACAATGTGACTGTACAGTAGTTCTGACAAAAACAGGATAACGTCCAAGTCCTTTCTTGCCTCAACAGTTTGTCGCATTGTTGTGACATTTGTTTGTTTTCTTCAAAAATATATATTTATAAATTATTGGTAAATTTACAGTAATATACAAACCGAGTGCTTGAACAAGATAGATAATGGATGGGCTGTGTGAGATCATGGAGATGGGAAATATGGATTGGTAGAGGTAGGGTTAGAGAAGAGAGATGGAACTTCTCATTGTGTTGCATCTTTGGTCAAGGGAATGTTCCCAGAATGTTGCTGCTATGTTTGTCTAAAGCCAGATGTGCACCATAGGAGGGGCACTGAAAGCTGACAATACAATTCCAATAATGGTCAACTTATATTCTCATTTGAAATGACCAACGGTGGTTTGACGAAAAACGATATGAAAGAGTTTCATCCCTCCTCTCATTTAGAAACAAAAGTCCTTCTGTAATTATGGAGAAGATGCAAGAACTGAAAAGTGTATATACAATATATACACATAGAATACTGTTCCCCCAGAAGTCCAGCCCTGTTTTGGGCTTCAGTACAGCTTTTTAGTCCCAGGACATGAAGGTGAGGGAGGTGTAGATGGGGTAAAGGAATGATGGTGGATTGAGATTGAGGAGGGGAAAGGGAAAGAGCGTATTTTGATCTAAGGCAGCATCAGAGACACCTCACAATGTAAGGAACCTCAACAAATTTGTGTTGCCCTCAAGTGTTCTATAGGCACTTAGTCTCGGCTGTTGTTATGGTGTCCGCTTGACGACTCCTTTTCCCCACTCTCCTTCCTTGACTCAGCTGAGGACGGCTGCTTATAGAACCCTGTGGGGGGCTGGCTCTCACTCTCCCTCTCTTTCCCGCTCTGCTGTTGCGTGAGGGCCAGGTAAGGGTGCTGGGGCAGGGGTAGGATAGAGGAAGGAGGAGGGGTGGTGGGAGAGTCCTGCTGGGAGCTCATGGCTTTGTGTTTGAGACGCAGTTTGTGAGGCAGGGCAGTGCCCTTAACCTCTGCCTGGGTGTCCCCGCTTTGGCTTTGGGAGGAGTCCTGCGGGGAGGGCAGAGGGGACCCTGGCTGGTGTGAGACAGACAGGTGCTGGAGGTAACTCCCGGTGTCAGATAAGGAGGAGGACGGGGACTCGTCGTCCGTGGAGGTCTCCTTGTCAGAGCTGCGGGGGTCATTGTCACTAGAGGAGGTGTCTTTGCCTGAGGTTGAATGTTCTGGGTAGTACCCCTCACTCCTGGCCCCGCCCTCATAGGTCAGTATGGGGGGCTCCTCGTCCTGGGTGCTAAGATAGCAGTGACTAGCCTGGTTGTGGCACAGGTGGGATGTGACGGCCTCCTGTTTTTGGAGGATGTCTGGAGCGAGGCCCGTCTGGGTCTTTTGCTCCTGTTGCAGAGCTCTGTACACATGCCCCTCTCCTGCCTCGCTGTGGAAGTCTGAGTAGTGGTACGGAGGGGAGTCTAGTGTCTTCCTCTCCATCTGCTCGGTCACCTCTGCCAGTCTCTCTGAGCTTTCTGTGTGGCTCTCTCGAGCCTGGGCCAGATGGCCGGCCTGAGCACTCTGCTGTTGGGCTGTCTGTTGATCTATGTCCTGCTGCCTTTGGCTCTCCCCAGGGTAGGAGGCACTACTGGAGCGGTAGAGGATGACACTCCTCTGTTGGGTGGGTGGAGGGACCTGACTGGTCTGGCTTGTGATGCTCTCCTGGTGGTGGTAGGAGTGGTGCTGTTGGCTGTGGTAGACCGACTCCATCTCCTCCTGGTGGTGTGTGGAGGACAGGCTATGGTGGACGTTGAACATGCTGCTTCCAATGTCCATCTCCAGGCTGCTTTCCTCCTGCTTGATCCCGTAGACCGCAGGCTCTGGGCTGTCCCGGGAGGACCCGTCTGACATGTCCGAAAGGGACCCATGGGGGGAGTACGTCACCAGTTGACTATGCTCCCCCCCGCTGCCTGACTGCTCAGTCTCCGAGGAGTCAGAGTTCATCATCACCTGGGAGCTGCTGGAGTAGCCGCTGGAGTAGTAATTGGATGTGGAGGATCTCCCGTTGCCTCCATTGTTGCCTCCACTAGTGAGCTGCTGGCTCTTCTCCATGTAGGAGGCAGTGCTGATAAGGCCAAAGCGCAGCTTCAGCTGCAGCAGCTCTGTCTTCAGGCGGCAGTTCTCGTCATTCAGCACCATGACGCGGTTTTCCAACACCATGTCGTTCAGTCGTCGCTTCTCCCTGGAGCGTTTGGCCGCCTCGTTGTTCTTACGCCGCTTCTCCCAGTAGGATGCATCCTTCTTTTCATCAGAGATGAACTCACGCTTGCGTCTGCAACTCATGCTGGGCTTGACGAGACGCCCCTGGCGAGAGGGGGTTCCTTGAGGCGATGGGAGAGACTCTTCGTAGTTAGAGTATGTCTCTAGGCTGTCCAGGTTATTTTCTGAGCTTGCTGATTGGGGTTGTGAATTCAGGCATTCCATTGTTGCTCAGTGGAGGACAGTTTGGAATATTGCTACAACCACTGGAAAGGAAACTGAAGGAATAGGTGATAAGGAACAGTGGGATTCAGCTATATCTCACTGAATGAATGAGCTTATAGTTCAAGTGTCTAAACTGGCCAAGAAGATCAAGAAACAGTGGAACTCTGTGTTAATTCCCCTCATTTATCCAATGTATGTTCAGCCTTTCTCTAGGCAAGTCTCTTCAGCTTTCTCACAGAAAAGTGGGTCAAAGCTGCCTTGTAGAGAAGAAAAAAAAAGAGTTCCTAGAGTGGAGAATGTGACAAGCTTCACTGAGCAATTCTCTAACCTTCTTTTCTCTGTTTTGTTTTTCTATCTTTTTGTGAGAGCGCTGTGCTGAGCAGACAGAGAAGTGTTGTACTGCTCCAGGCGTGTTGCAGGATGTAGGTCACTCAGTCTGTCTTGGCTTGTCAGTCTCTTGGGAAGGGTGCTACCTCTCTCCTTCTCCAGTAGGTTGCAAGATGAAAGGCTGAGGAGACAAAGAAAGAAAAGGCAAAACTCTTAATCCTCGTGGACTGCTGTCGACCACTATGCATTCAGATTGAAGGAATAATATCTTCTTGATGTCATTGTTAATGAAATCCATTTTAGTTATTGGCATGGCTGGTGATCAAATCATTTTGAGGGATAATTAATAATATGCTCCTTCTCACATCCTCCTGCTTTCATCTATGTTCTGCATGTCTGGTTTTGACCGAATTGTTACCCCTGGCAACCAGTGAATATTCACTAGACCCTAGTAACCACTGTCTGACCTCATGGCCCTTCTATTGATCTTCTCTGTCGGTGGTCCATGACCCCTTAAGGTGTCAGCATGCTTCAGTTCGGCTGGCGACTTGCCAAACTGAACAAGGGTGCTTGCACACTCCCTTAAAATACCTTCGCTTGGAAAACTAGGGGAAAAAGCGGCAATAGTACTTTGTCCATATTGAGATGCCGTAGCCAATATACACTTCCTCAAAATAGTCAGAATGAATCTATGATAAATCAAGAAATCGGTCATTAATTTTGATGTTTCTGCAGAGGAGATCTTAGTCGAGCAATTTTACATCTAACTGGGGTGTTTGGTGCAGTATTTCTCAATGACAAAATGTGCATGAAAATGATTCCGTACCCTTACACATTGTATGCACAAACTCTTCCGAACTGTTTCGGCTGGGAAGCATGTGGACGCGTTTAGCCCTGCATGTTGACGTTGACTTGCATGGTGTAATAAACATGAGGCCAATATAGTCGTTTCTGAGTTACTATCTTTTCCTGAGTAAGACATTACACATTTGCTATTTGTGACATTATTCCTCCGCCTTTGTAATCACAACTGCCTGTCTGGCAACCAAGTCGAGAGCACATGATTACCATGTAAACTCCTCGAAATTACATCATTCAAACACATGGAATGATTGGACATTGAATTTGTAAGCTTTAAACAGCCATTATTGACTTATTTCATGGCTGTTCTAAATAGTCTTTCAGACAGATTTATTTTAAGAGCCAGGACAGTGAATCACACAGGTGCAGTGGGGGTAGGCTTCCCCTCATTCCATTTTAGAATTCTAGATTCTAGAAACAGCCCACTACGTTTACATAGAAATTATCATGAATGTAAAAATTCACATTCTATTTGGACAACCAGTTCCTGGCGGTGAATGTAGACAAAGGTTCCCCGCCAAGGAAAAGAGGTGGAGAGGGTACAGGATTTTAAGGTAAGGATGTTGGGGGTTAATTAATGAATATAGGTCAAGTCTCAGGAAGGACGGGGCTGGAGAATGTACCAAGCTCTCCTGAATTATGACACCAGGGTGGTCAGCCTCATAACTATGAAGTGTCTGGGAACCTGCTCAGCAGGGACTCTCCTGGTAATGAGGTAAACAGAGGTAGATGTGTCACTAGCCAAACATCTTAAGTATGATTTTCATGAATAAGCCAAATCGCTTTTCCAGTGTCTCTTTTCATCTTTCCAAAATTATCTCTGCTGGTTGTGTACCAGTTATTTTATCTGTGTTGCTGACTAACTGGTTCAATATCAATGACATTCCATACAGGTGACTTGAGGCAAGCAAAGGAATTCAACAGGCATCGAGGATGGAGTCTTCCTGGAACATTTGAGAACTCATTCAGACTATGTTCCCTTGTTCCATGGTTCCATTAAACTGGTCTTGTATGCTTTATAATCAAATGACTTAAATCAAATTAGTTGCTGGCCAACAGGAGTTGTTTCATCCCTGCCTCATTTAATCTCATTTTCTTACTGAACAACATGAGTTGAGACACACTGATTCTCTCTGCCTCTATGAAATTACAATCTGTTTTTTTTCTCCATGGGCTATATTCTCCCAGGAGTCTGGGGCAAAATTATGTAACTGCCAATTGCTCTACACTTTTCAAATGTGGGTTCAACACCAATTTTTCTTTCCAGGCACAATTCAGCAACAAAATGAGTGCAAATCTAGATGGGATATTACACCCCTAGTTCTTAAATTAAAAATGTTTTGCTTCCCACAAAATGATGACAAGCCTTCTAGGTATGGGTCATTTGGGTCCCAGGAGAGACTAAATAGGGATACAGGCTACGATTATGCCTGGGAAAACGGTTGAGACAGAGCCTGATAATGCACTGCTAAATGCAGTACTTTAAGGTCCTCATTCCCACAAGCCATTTGCATGTGGCTCATGGGCAGGAGGGAAAGAGTGGAAAGACCACAGAAACCAGGGACCACTCAGTAAACCCTGGCTCTGACTAGTGCCTACACAGCAAGCTGGAATATAGGTCAGTGGAACCACGGTTGAGGCAGCGAGAGAGATACAGAGAATTAGAGAGTACTCTATTTATAGAGGTGAAAGATGCACGGAGAGAGGGACGAAGAGATTGAGAGAAGGTAGACATAAGAAAGGGGGAAATGAGCTCAGATGATAGCACCTCGCAGGATGTAAACAAACGGGGTACTGTACCAGCGTTAACATATCACCCATGGAAACAAAAGTAAAAAAGGGGGCAACTAATCATATCACCCATGGTGCTTCTACACCTGCATTGCTTGCTGTTTGGGGTTTTAGGCTGGGTTTCTGTACAGCACTTTGAGATATCAGCTGATGTACGAAGGGCTATATAAATACATTTGATTTGATATCAACATCAATCCCTCCTCATCGAACAACACACTTCCACTGCGCAAACAGATTGACTGTAAAAAACCAAAAAACAAGCTGCTCATCTCCTCTGCCAGGCGGCTGGAATTAGCTGGAGACATGAATGGAGCTGGAGTGTTTGCTGATTAATGCATCACAAGCTCTTAGTCTCCCACTACTGCTACAGGAATAGGGCACTGCGTGCCACCCTTACCTGATAATGAGAACATCTAAGCATCAAACCTATCCACTTCAATATAGTGTATCAAATATCTAACTGCAGGCTACTGAGATAGTGATTGCCAATGAAAGTTTCATGTGTTTTTATGAAAAATGTAGTGTGACCTGCCAGAACAAATGTCAAATAGTAAGAAATTCTACTGCTTCCCTTTTCACCCATCTAATATGCTTACGAGGCTCTGTGTTTCAATGGAACACTCCTACGCTTGTGGTAGACCATAATGAATTCCATGTCCAATTTCATGATAAAAGGTGAACAAAAAGCTGCATCTCAGAGTATGAATCTGTTACTGATAGCTCTGTTTAACATTAGCACACATCCTTGTTATACTTAATAAATATAAAGTCATTCTACCACAGGAAAGGGCTTGGTTACATTTGTGAAGTGATCAAAGAGAATCTAAATGTATGCCATTTACAATTATTGGGTCCAAACAACCACACAAAGCTATATTTGGTGGGGCTTGAGTTCAAAAGCTTGTTTTTGTTGAGCTCTTAAAGTAATGGGAGCAGGAGTAAAATAAGGAGGAGGCCCCCAGACCGGGGTGCAATATTTTACTGAGACTGAGGAACTGAACTACCCCCAGGGGGGAACAATGCAAATAGATGGGTTTTTCCCAAATTCCAAGTAGGGTTGGGCTGATATATGACTAAATAGAATAGTGACATTTGACATTGATGATATATTGTGAAGTGCAAGATGATATATTGTGATGTGCTGTATCAATATGTTGAAAATTACGTGTAAATGAATTAACTAAGCCTTATTTTTTCCTGGCAACACTAAGATTATTTAATGAGAAGGCGACTATACCATTGTAAATAAGTACAAAAATGGTACAGTCTAGAATGATTTAGTCATTAACGGTGCAGAACGATTATATCGGATATCGCGATATTTGGAGTAGCACATCGTAGAAGGGGTCTCCCCAAATATCATCCAACCCTGATTCCAAGACTGGGTTTATCTTCCCAAGAAAAAGTACAAATTCTTGGACATGAAGGCGGAGTTCCAAGCCAACTCCTTTTTCAAATCAAATCAAATCAAATTTTATTTGTCACATACACATGGTTAGCAGATGTTAATGCGAGTGTAGCGAAATGCTTGTGCTTCTAGTTCCGACAATGCAGTAATAACGAACAAGTAATCTAACTAACAATTCCAAAAAAACTACTGTCTTATACACAGTGTAAGGGGATAAAGAATATGTACATAAGGATATATCCTTGTTCCATAAACACAGCCATATCAGCCTCTGTTAAACAGGGAAAAAAAGAGTGACCCAGTGCAGTCCATGTGTTTCCCAGTCACATGTGCTCCCTTGGCCTACTTCTCTGCCTCTCCCTCCCAGCCACAGCAGCACAATAACAAAGCACCTACTCTATCCTTCATTATCTTTCATTGTGCCAGGAAACCCTGAGAATGTCAGGCGGGTCAGGGTAAACCCCACTCCACATTGTTCACCATCAACTACAATAGTAGTGAAACAAGACATAGTGCACGCTGCTCTAGTGAAACATAGGTAATCTCATCCTCATGATAATTATAGCCATGTTATTACCATGTTTTTAGCAATAAAATAAGTAAGCCTACTAAAACAATAAGGTAGTAGTAGCTGATCATTGCAATTACAAGCAATTTATGGAAAGATTCATGAATCCTACAGAAATGGGGTGTGGCACAGAAAGGTGAGGATTGAAGAAAATGTATGAAAGGCAAAATGAATATGTTTCTAATTGTGTATCACTACGATATGAAGGAAACCTAAATGTTTATTAGGCGCATTTATCTGCTGCCCATCAGTGTTTCTGTTCTGCATGAATGGGTTGGGTGTCTTTGTTAAGCCAGCTAGGATTTATTTTGGTAGGTTTTTATTCTGGTATTATAGGGGGCTCTGCAGCACATCCCCTCCCCGTTATGACTAATGTGACCTACATTTGGAGCTGGCATAGCAGTCCACCTTATGCGCCAACCAATTAGCCCTCCTCAGCAAAGCACAATAGAGGCTATGGGTTTCCGCTGATTGCGTCATCTCCCCTACTCATATCTGTTTTAATTACTTAAATGATTTATTATGCAACCCGCACCATTACTACAGCCTTTAGTGCAATGTGTTACAAAAATGTAACGCATAACCAAATGCTTTGCGTAATTTCCCATTGTGCATAGCACGCCTGTACCATAGGCTACATTCTAAACTACATGGTGTTGATGAACTTTAGTGAGATATAATTCCGGTATGACTTTTCATAAAAACATGAATAGCGTGAATAGCCTACACCCTTACCACGGCACCAAAAGTAGGCTAGACACAAGTGCGCATGCCATCACTAAACAACAAATGTATGAGCTGCGGGCACCTGGCAGGGGCACACATTCCACAATCATTCCCACGTGCAGTGTGGGGGTACTTTCAACATTCAGAGTAAGCAGGGTGGTCTTTTATAAGACAAGTTACAACAAGTGTGTGTGCAGTATTAATTCTTGTATGCATGTAGCCTAATAACTGAATAGGTTAAAGGTTGAGATGGACATGCAGTGCGCAAAAGTGTTTCCCAATATAACTAATAACCTACACGGCAGGCACATATCCACGTCACATCATAAGTGTTCTGCCCTCTTCAACATACCACTACTCTTTGTGGTGTCTCTGAACATACCACTACTCTTTGTGGTGTCTCTGAACATACCACTACTCTTTGTGGTGTCTCTGAACATACTGCTACTCTTTGTGGTGTCTGAACATACCACTACTCTTTGTGGTGTCTGAACATACCACTACTCTTTGTGGTGTCTCTGAACATACCACTACTCTTTGTGGTGTCTGAACATACCACTACTCTTTGTGGTGTCTCTGAACATACCACTACTCTTTGTGGTGTCTCTGAACATACTGCTACTCTTTGTGGTGTCTGAACATACCACTACTCTTTGTGGTGTCTGAACATACCACTACTCTTTGTGGTGTCTCTGAACATACCACTACTCTTTGTGGTGTCTCTGAACATACCACTACTCTTTGTGGTATCTGAACATAACACTACTCTTTGTGGTGTCTGAACATACCACTCTTTGTGGTGTCTCTGAACATACCACTACTCTTTGTGGTGTCTGAACATACCACTACTCTTTGTGGTGTCTCTGAACATACCACTACTCTTTGTGGTGTCTCTGAACATACCACTACTCTTTGTGGTGTCTCTGAACATACCACTACTCTTTGTGGTGTCTCTAAACATACCACTACTCTTTGTGGTGTCTCTGATAAATGTACCTTTAGCATATTATAACAGATCCCCGGGGAAGTCATTCAAGGCAAAAGCAAGTTTCTTGCACATAGCTTGTTGCCCTGTTGCATTCGCTACCCATAGGCTAATCCAACAACTTGTCACGACTTTGAGATTTTGACCCAGTAGCCTAAATAAGCACAGAAATAAACATGCCCAGTATATCCAGCTCACTTTACAGAAACAGACAATACTTTAGATTATCATTCATATCCAAAACAATGTTTTCAGAGATGTAGGACAGCACAATACTCCAGTAGCCTTTACTCTAGATTCAGTATGCCCCACTGAGCAGAGGAAGGGTTAACGGGTTGGCTAACCTTTCACAAATAACTACTTACTACATGTGATGGAGAGAAGTGTGTCCTCAGACCATCATTAACGGGTTTATTTTGCTCAAATAAATGTCCATACTTGTGTTACTAAATAATAGAGGAATTAATCCAAAGAAAAATAATTTTACCGTATTTCAAGTTATTGTATCTTTCAATATTTTCAAAACTCTACTATGATGGGCGGGGCGAAGCTACTCCAAATATGTGTGTTTTCTGTGGCCTCTGCCACCCAGCGTTCCTTGTTCTGAAGGAATTCCATCCACCCCCCCGTCTCCTTATCATCCCCCTATGCATTCTGCCACTAAATAGGGGGAGAACGCCTCGCCTTGACAGAACATACATATGGTTCAACGTCCGTCACCGAAATTATAAACACTTCCCGTTGTGCCAAAATGTTTGCAACAATATATCAGTGAACTTGAAAGTCATGCAAAACTAAAATTATATAGTCTAATCGATGTGCCACTAAATAACAGTGAAATTAGTATTATTAAACAATTGGATTGAATTGTTTTCACTAATAATAAGTCACATTATATACATGAATCGACTGGACATTTAAAGGCAATCCATATAAAATAAATGCTTACCGTGTATGTGTAAATAAAAGCCCACAGTGCGAAGTCTAATATAACAGCCACGTTTCTGTTCAACAATTCCTATTTCTGACTACTATCGAATTCAAATGTGCGATCGTCCTTCAAGTACAGTGCGAGCTCTGTGGTTAGTGCCTGTATTTGAGCATGAATTCTGTGTGCCTTAATTTGAATCATTTCTCTTATTACGTTAGGGACTTGCTACAATTTCCTCCTTGCTCTCTCAATGTCTCCAATTGTATGTTAGTAGGTCAGCAGTTGCATAACAGGAGTCTTTGAGTGCCTAGTCACGTTTTGTTTCTCGCTCGCGCGCTCCGTATCTGCCCCCTCCCCTTCTCCTTCGAATTCTGTTGCGGAGAGATGGGGAAGAGGAGAGAGGGGAGGGAATAAGCCAGACTTGCTGAGATGTAGGGTGAGATACCCCTAATTAGGTTAATAGAGAGATTGAGAGAGAGACTTGGAAAAATGGAATGGTGGGGAGACATTTTTAGAAACAAGCTATTTATATATCAAGAAGATATATAAATAAGCAGCTGTTGTTTGGGTGAGAAGTGTTTGCCCCTTTATTGAATGGATAGGCCTAATCACTCCAGGTGGCTCAGTTTTGCCCTTTTAAATATAGCTTTATTTTTTTCAGTTTTATTCTAATCCGCAAACCAAAATCTATTCACATTGTCCCTCATTAGCATATTTATTTAGTTATTTAGTTTAGTTTAGTTATTTCTTCATATTCAGAAGATTGAAGGCATAGTCTACATGGCCTAGGCTTTAGCTTAATGTGGAGCAGGTGACATGGGTTTGAATCCAGTGTACACATTTATCAGGAGCTACAATGATCAGTTACAATTGTGACATGGCCACGTACAATTGTGACATACACATAGCTGCAACCTGGATTCAGGGGTAGACATAATATAGTAAACAAAAATACAGGACCCTCAAATTAGCTATGATTGGTATGGTATGTATTCATTTGTGGATGTCCATCATCAATTTCGTATGATATGTTCCGAATTAAATTTCGTATATGTTACGAATTGCAATTTGTACAAAATGTTACGATTTTGCAATACATTAGATATGTTACGAATTCCAATTTGTTGTGGCTAACATTAGCTAGGTGGCTAACGCTAATGTTAGCTAGGTGGCTAACGTAAGCTAGGTTAGGGGTTATGGTTAGGGTTAAGGACAGGAGGTTGGTGGCACCTTAATTGGGGAGGATGGGCTGATAGTAATGTCTGGAATGGAATTAATTGAATGGTATCGAACTAATCAAACTCATGGTTTCCATGTGTTTGATACCATTCCATTTACTCCTTTCCAGACATTATTATGAGTTGTTCTCCCCTCAGCAGCCTCCTGTGAGGTGAAGGTTAGGAGTTAGGTTAAAGAGTTAAAGTTAGGGTTTGGGGAAGGATGTAGCTAAAAAGTAATAAATAGTTGCTAATTAGCTAAAATGTTCAAGTTGTTTGTGATGAGTTTCGATCACGTGTTACATGCCCACCTATCCACCCTACGAAAAAAGTATTCAAATGTATGCAGTCACTACTGTAAGTCGCTCTGGATAAGAGCATCAGCTGAATGACTAAAATGTAAAAAATAAATCAAATGCAACCATACCAAACGTAACATGCCATGCTATTTTGAGTGTTCCAGTTTTCCGTTTACTATTTTACGTCTAGTCTGAGACCAGGTTGATCACTCATGGCAAGCAAGAACAGGATGAAAATTAGTTTTAGTAATTTGTAGACATATTGCAGTAAATTGTCTGATTTTGTTGTGACATTGGCTCTCATTTCCAGCAGCTGTGGCCTTGTGGTTCGATGCATCTGGTTACAGTTTTTGCATAACCGCTTGAATCTCAAGAGCTCAGTACCTCATTCTCATCTGATAAAGACATTGAAACCTCTTTATACCGTAGGCTACTTTATTGGCATCCTCCCTCTTATGAGGCATCCAGCCAGTCCTTTTGTTCCGATCAAAACTGCCGTGGACACAACAAAATGCATTAAATAATACCGTTATCGCTCCAGTTGTTTTTCATGGCTCTCTGTGACGCAAGACAGAACAGGCACAGGTTGTAAGGTCAGATAGTGGAGGGCAGATGGACTGGAGAGAGGAAGAGGGTGTAATCATCACAAAGCACAGGAGGTCACAGTCTACCTCCTAAGCATGAGCCTGTCCCACCAGGAATTCATTTACCAGGAAAAAAGCAGAATGAGAGTGAAAATGAGCAGTCAACCTTCCCCGTGCTGTGACTACATGGCATCTTCATATCCAGCTAGGACATAGGCCTAGGCCTAAGATATATTGCTCATTCCAAGTCAAGATATGCATTAAATGAGCAAAAGGATATGGATATTTCCGACAAATCATTTTTGTCAAGGGTCACAGATTACATTCCAAAAGTCTAAAGTGTCATTACTGTACTGGGTAACACATTTCTGAACTGGCAATAACAGCAATAAATACAATTGCAGTCATATTTTATTTCACTATTTGGGAAGTACCAAAAACACAAACTCAACCAATGTGTTACAATTGTGTATTTAAAACTATGTAAAGTGCTACCTTCTATATGGTGTAAGACGACAGGGGGCTTTAATGATCAACTAAGACTGTCTTTACTGAATGGTGTGCATTGCACATTTCATGCAAAACATGACCATTCAGTAATGAAAGTCTTAGTTGATCATTAAAGCCCCCTGTCGTCTGCCCTCCACTATCTGACCTTACAACCTGTGCCTGTTCTGTCTTGCGTCACAGAGAGTCATGGAAACAACTGGAGCGATAACGGTATTATTTAATGCATTTTGTTGTGTCCACGGCAGTTTTGATTGGAACAAAAGGACTGGCTGGATGCCTAGAGGGCTGTTTCCAATTGCAGATGATTTTATTTGATCTCTCTCATTATCTTCAAGGCCCTGGTTCCTTCTCATGTGACCGGAGAGAGCAGCAGGGCATGGAGGGCTCAATCTTTGTTCAGCATATGCTCTCTGTCTCTGTCTTTCTCTCTCTCTCTTTCTCTCTTTCTTCAACCGACCCACTTGAGCTTTCAAATGCACTTTGCGGATCTACCTGCAATGCCATGCCTTTTATTGTTTATCATTGTGCTATTGAACACAGAGTCACAGGCACAAGTGCGGCTCCATGTGCCTCATTTGTTTCACAAATGAGCAGGTTGACTCACCATTCGTGAAAGGTTTTCTATGTGTTTCTTTGGATTGTAGATAATGAATGGAGGTAGCGAGCATGCAGCAATACCTTCCTCAAACATGTCAATGATAGAAACAACCTTGAGAGCAAATGCATGTTTTATTAATTTGGGTCATATGGAGGCTTAGAGGATTTGTCCTCATTTTTCTATGTCTAGTAAGTGCTGTTTACCTGAAGATGCCACTCATTGCCTACTCTATGTCCATCTCATCACCTGGAGAGAACCCCAAACATGGACCAAGCACCGCCATGCTTCCATTATACCCCTCTCTCTCCCATTCCTCTTTGTTCAGAGCTGAAGCATTGGCCGTGAACTTGACGCACCCCCCCCCCCACTCCCTCTGTACCCCACCCAACCACTCCCCCTCCTAGCTACATATGCATGGGTTCCCATGGTAACTGTCGCACTTCCTGCCTAGCAACCGGCGTTATCTCCCGCTGATAAACAGGGGGAACAGAATGGAGAGGGGAGTAGCAGGGGGTTGCGGTTTAAGGGGTGTGTTATTGGGGGTTGTTGTGTAGTAGTGAGCTGCTGCAGTAGTAGCTTCATTAACCAGCCTCACTCCTCTCCTCCACCCCCACCCTTCCTCTTCCTCCCACTCTCACTACAGGAATCCCCAATTTGACTGAGGAACCTGTGAATCCAGCTGCAGGTTGAGGAGAGCCTCTCCGTTGTAATGAGATTGGAACAGCACAGGGCTCAGTGAATGGAAGATGTTCTGTACTGGTGGATACATGGAGTACATGGAGCCTGTACAGAGTTCTACTGTCAGCTTGTTTTCTCTTCATCTTGATTGATTTGACTTGTCCACATTACACACATGCTGGTTTAGATAGGCCTATCTCATTCAATGTAGGGGTTGGTTACTAGGGGCAAATAATAATTAAATGACTTCATGGATTGAGTGTTGTTATTGAGTGACATAGCAATTAAACCTAGGTGTAATTTTGCCACTACACCTGCACCAAATAAAATCTGCGACACTGAAATAAACACACAGGCTACTATGTCACGATCTGTGTGCTCTGAATGACAACAATCGCACCATCAGCTAGCCTACTCAACAAATGGTAGTCTTTGCTGCCACCTAGTGGTTTCTAAAGTTATACTATTATATTTATAACTGCGCTCTGATCTGCTTTGGTTTGTCAAGGGATTTCATATGGGAAATTAATACTGTTCAGACAAATTATAGTTTTAAAATGTCATTGGTATGACACATCTGAGACTAAGTAGGTAAATATCTTAGTAAAAAATCTGCATGATGAGTGAATCTATGGGTGCCGTGCAGGGAGTGTAATTCATTTTGTTATGATGTAATCTTATTTCGTTAATGTGAATGTGTCTTCAGACCCAGTCTAGCTCATACCACCCACATCCCCTGAAATCCCCTGTAATGACTATAATTGCAATTCCTCTGTAGCTGTGACCTCGAACACACACTAGCTCATGACTGGCATGCAGACTCCACCCCTCAGGACTCGTTTGCTCCTGTCTGGATAGACAAAGCTCTATAGTCTTACTTGTCCAATCTGTCGTGCACTGCTGCTCTTCCTACATACGTAGCTATGTGTAAGTTAGGTCTCAGACAGGAGAAAAATGTGACAGAGGAGACTCATTAAGGTTGAATATTCTAAATAGTTGACTTTTGTGCTTACTGATGAAATATGTTCTCAAAAGGCTACTTAATCCCTGAAGAAATCCTTGAGTCAATGTAGAACAATCACTCCATCTGTTAGATAATGTGAGACAAAGCAAGATACATTATTTTTTAAAACAGGATACATATTTCCATAGTCTAAGTGGAGACTGCAACATGTTGCTTTCTCAGTGACTTAATAGATGGAGGAAATCTATGATAATGCATGCTTTAGTGGATATATTGGTGTCCTAACAGTGGGAGGATCAAGTGCAGGGGTGGGCAATCATTTTTGCTCGAGGGCCACATTGGGATTTCAAAATTCAACAGACGGTCGCACACATTTTCTCTTTACTCAAACCTCCCGCGGGTCAGATTGAATGGGCTCACAGGTCATTGCCCATCCCTGATACTGTATGTTGCCATCCCTGACCAAGTGGCTGCTTGACTTTTAGATGATTAGAAAGTGTATAATCAAAATGAGACACAAATATTTCATTTTAAAAGATTTATTCACAAGTACAAAAAATGTATTTTCATACAGATATTCACATAACAACACATGTTTTCATCACCTAGATACAGTTTACAGTGCATGTCTAGTAATTACACAGACCATGTACTCTTTGGACAAGGCTAACAAAAAGTATTCGACTGAGACATGAAAACACTCACTAGTTGCCAGACACAGTGTGTTGTCCTACATGAAGCATATCACATTTCAATGATTGACATGGTGTGTGTCTGTCCTCACAGCTATGCTGTTGACTGTGCAATGGAATGATAGAGTATTAGTTGATTTCCAATTGTCATCATCCAAAGTCCATTGTGTTGCAATACATTAAAGAGATGACAATAGTTCAAAGTCCCCATTCAGGGACTGGAGACCGTCACCTTTCAGGTTATCTGTCCTCAGTGCCCTTTCTATGGTTGTGTTTACAGTTTAAAAGAATGTGGTGTTCTTTCCTCATGCATATTCAAAACCAATTAGTGCCAATGCCACAGCACTAATAATGAGTTTGTTGAAGCTCCAGTTGAATTACAGTGTACATTAGTTCAGCACCAGTTCACCTCAATGTCTCAATCAC
This sequence comes from Oncorhynchus tshawytscha, assembly GCF_018296145.1. Lineage (NCBI taxonomy): Eukaryota > Metazoa > Chordata > Actinopteri > Salmoniformes > Salmonidae > Oncorhynchus > Oncorhynchus tshawytscha. Next base: position 16,489,210 of record NC_056448.1, on the reverse strand, counting down.
TGACATTGCTTTGTCTGTGGCCTTGAGAAGCAGCATTGTTGTACGTGCAGAGTGGAGATGACAGTCAATAATACAGCATCCTCTGGAGAGGTGAGGCAGTGTCCTCTTGTGTCAGAGTGTTTTTGAGGGTCTCACAGTGTATGTGGCAGATGGCCACAAGTGAACCAACACATATAGCTTTGTGCTTTAATAAGGTGATGATGGGACTTTGTCCCTGTTACAGAAACTGTTCTCAATTGAGACGCAGATATGCATTTAGGATTTAAGAGTAGAAAATCAGGACAACTCAAAATTAGAGGGTAAAAATACACACACTCCTAAACATAAAGGTAAATAGTTGGGGTGGATCATAGTCCAGTTGGCCCAGGGCATTGGTTTGTCACCGTAGCAGCTCAGTGTGCCATGGTACTGTGGTGTTTAGAGTCTCTGTTCCCCTCTATCTCATTTTCACCATGTGTGTGTGCTTATGTTAGTATGATAGCTCAGATTGAGCTTCCTCTTCTGAGATGGGACAGTTCACCGAGCATCCACTGACCCAGTCCTGGGCTCAGTTCACTTTAGCCAGCAGCTGCTCTGAGAACAGCTTCTTGAGCTGGGCCACCTCTTCACTGAGGGAGCTGAGGTGGGACTTGAGGACATTGTTCTCTGTATGGTAATGAGACTCTGTCTGGCCCTGTAGGGTTGTACATACTGAGTGGACATACTGAGTGGACTCTTGCTGTTGTCGCCCCCTCCGGGTCTCCTCTCCCTCCTGCTTATGTGGCCAGACTCCTGCCCCCTCAGCTCCACCCAACATGATGTGTCCGCTGGCTGCCTCCCGGGGACCATCTCTTGCTCCCATTGACTGTATGGGGCTGTGCCTGTTGTCCTCTCCACTGCTGAGGATCTTGAAGCGCATTTTGTGAGGAAAGTTCTTTATGCCCTCCCCAGACTCCACTTTCCCCATCATCACTCTGGAGAGCTCCCCAGGGAAGTGTCCACTGTGGTGCACCTGGGCCTCTGCAGGAGAGTGGTGGAGCTCGTAGCCCAGCTCCTCTGCTCTGTGTGGGGACAGTTTGCCATGATCACTCAGTCGGTCCTCAAAGGAGAGGGGGCTCCCTAAACTGGAGCTGCCAGGGGTGGAGAACCCAGAGTCCTCTGACATGCTGCCAGCGTCCCTGGAGCCTTGCACGCTGAACTGGCCCCCGTGGGCAGCAGGGTGGCTCCCTGGTCCACTGGGCAGATAGTAGTGTGGAGCCAAGGTCTGTGGAGCACAGGGGGCTGTGGGGAGGGGCAGGATGGGTGTGTTGGAGGGATCTTTGACCAGGCCGAAGCGGAACTTGAGTGCCAGCAGCTCGGCCCTGAGACGTGCATTCTCCTCCAGCAGCGCCAGCACGCGATTCTCCACCACCATGTCGTTGACGCGGCGCTTCTCCCTGGAGCGCTTGGCCGCCTCGTTGTTCTTCTTGCGCTTGTCCCAATAGCCGTCATCCTTCTTCTCGCTGGGAATGAACTCACGCTTCCGTCTGAGGGCGTTTCCAGAGGTGGGCGGGTCATTGGTGCGCTTCAGAGCAGAGGTGCTTCCAAGCAGAGAGCGGGCCAGCAGACTGCTAGAGGTCAGGATGGACACGGCCTCGTCTGTGAAGGACAGGGTCTCACCAGGTGCAGCACTCAACTCCCCACCACTCTGCTCCCTCATGTCTTGAGAATCTTCTTCAAACATCTCACTGGTCACACTCATGATTTTGCTGTGTTGAGATGTTCTGTTCTTCAGATAGTGTCTCAAAATCCAGTGTCGTGGAATGTTATGGTGGCAAATTGTTGCAATAATCCCACCTAGCGTTCAAAAGAGGAAGAAGAAATGGAGAGGGGAATTTAGTTGTTATGCAAGACCAGTTACAACACAATGTTATGTAACCCCATTACATTTTTTTCCAGTTAAACTGGAGCTACTTGCACAACAACCCCACATGACTCTTGAATAAGAACCATGATGTACTAAGTGCTAGACAGACATGTCGATCTCTTTTGAAAATGTTTACAATATAATAATCAAAGTGGCCTCCTGCCAGTCTAAAGGTTAAAGGGTTCATTATAAGATCTATATTCGTATTCCTTTAATAAATAAGAGGCTAAAAGGTTTGTTTTTTTTCCCCTCCCAATTCTAAAGAAAGCTTTTATTTATTAACCCTGTTCTGACGCAATGACTGGAGCTGAAGTCGCTTCATCAGACTAAATCAGTGTTAACCTGCATGTAGGTTAATAACATAGTGTTATATAACACACCGTATCAATCTCTAGAACAATCTGTGCAATGACCTGCATTGATTGCCTTGTCTATTTTTTATTTCACCAAAACAAAATGGCTTAACAGTTTGAGTTCCCGATCAGACGTTATATCTTTCAGGAATCGAATTGCATCAAGGACATTTATTAGAGCACTAGCCTAGTTTGCAAATTGATAATACTCCGCGCCCAACTGCTATTCCCTCTGTTCATTTACAATTGGTTCGCTGTATAGATCGAACTGTTAACCGAGCTACAGTACATCCCTAAACGAAGACTGAACTGGTTCTTCTCTAAACCGTTTAGTGGATGTCATTCTAAATTCCAGTCAGATATACAAAGGGAACGAAATAACGTATTGAAACAGCAATGGAAGTTACAACAAACTATTGCAATGAAGGTCCTTTTAAGCATAATTGCATACCTGTTCCACTAAATCTATTCAGATCATCTCAATTCATCATCATTTTGACTGTAAAGTGATCTACTGAATAGATCACTGGCGATGCCTAATTAATGACATTTGTGGAGTAGTTGTATGTGTGTATGTATGTATGTATGTATGTATGTATGTATGTATGTATGTATGTATGTATGTATGTATGTATGTATGTATGTATGTATGTATGTATGTATATATATATATAACATTTATTTGACTTCTAAAGCTGAATCGAAAGTTGTCTATAGTTTTCTTTACTTGGTATATTTGATATTATTTAACCTCAAATCATCGTAGCCTACATTATTATTGATAGGCTTCTGTTGTAGGCAATAATGTTACATTTCTATTTTCTGTAGTATAAAGAAGGCACTGTTGAAATACACCTCATGAGTGAAAATTGTGAAAATACCTTGAGTTGGATTCTCGTTGTCTCAGAAAAACACCGATCTTTCAATTTCAGAAACGTGTCACAGTGTAACAGAGCGATCGTAATAATTCAGCAGCTTCGATTCAGCACTGGGTCATCGAATACACAGGATACTTTGTTTCCTGCACGGAGTAGGTTACTGTTAGCCTACTCAATATTAGGCTACTAGTCTCCCTGACACCTTGCGTCTCGCGTTTCTGCTCCACTTGGAATGCTGCAGCTCCTATTTGTTTCTTTCCCGGTGAAGTTCAGCCGAGGACGTTTCCTATCCTCACTTGAACCATATGTGTGGTGCGCTCACTGAGACCGCCTCTCTCCCTGCCAAGACCCACCCCGCAAGGGACAGCTCACATAACGTTATCCTGCTCATGCATCATCAACTGAACTCGCTAGCCCATCCTTTCGTAACAATGAAGTAATATTGCCATCCCTGGCTCCCTCTCACTCTCCCTGCAGATTTCCAATAGACCTATGCTCTTCAACCAAAAATCAGCTTTAAGGACGGCAAACGCGGTATCACGTCAAAGTGAGTGACAGATCAGAGTTGTTGGAATAGAATTGAGAAAGAAAATGCCAGCAGTCATTATGTAAGCACTTCACAGTTTTCTAGCATATGGTGATCTCCACTGAATCCATTCTCATTATAAAGGAGATATCCCTAAAAAAAAACTATGTGTCTGGAGGGATATAGTTCAGGGAAATACTTTCTGTTTTCCATATTGCTTCTTATGCAATGATCCATCTTTCACAGTGTCAATGAACTCCTTAACATAAAGCCAAGAGATTTACCCAGCCTTGTGAAATATTCTCAGAATCTCAGAAAAACACAGTATAGGCCTATTACATAACATAATGGAACATACTGAAGAAGTGTTTTGGATTTACTTACAGAATAATACAAAATGCTCTGAGACCTGGTTGCAACCATAGGGGTTCCATGAAAACAGCAGAATTCAGCAGTCACATGAGCTTTTAGAGTGGAACATACTGTATGCATCAGTCGAATGACCACCAAGCATCTTATGAAAATAAATCCTGGGTTTAAAAAATACTCTCTTGAATTAGTTTCAAATCCAGACCATAGGCAACAGCTTGAGACTTTAGGAAATTCTTTCCCCCGCTGTCAGTCGTGTTCCTATAGGATTAATAGATTTTTTAACCATTTTCTTCCATCTATGGAATTTGATCTGGAAATAGATAAATACACATTTTTCAAATCTAAATTGGTTAAACTACACACATACACGGAGTATACCAAACATTAGGAAAATCTTCTTAGTATTTAGTTGCACCCCTCCCTTTTGCCCTCAGAACAACCTCAATTCATCGGGCAAGGAGTATACAAGGTGTGGAAAGCGTTCCACAGGGATGCTGGCCCATGTTGACTCCAATGCTTCCCATAGTTGTGTCAAACTGTCCAGGTGTCCTTTGGGTGGTGGACCATTCTTAATACACACAGAAAACTGTTGAGCATGAAAAATCCAGCAGCGTTGCAGTTCTTGACAAACCGGTGCGCCTGGCACCCAGTACCATACCCTGTTTAAAGGTACTTAATTATCTAGTCTTGGCCATTCACCCTCTTTTTAATTTTTTTACCTTTATTTAACTAGGCAAGTCAGTTAAAGAACAAATTCTTATTTTCACTGACGGCCCATGAACAGTGGGCCTGTTCAGGGGCAGAACGACAGATTTGCACCTTGTCAGCTCAGGGGTTTGAACTTGCAACCTTCCGGTTACTAGTCCAATGCTCTAAACACTAGGCTACCCTGCCACATAGATTGTGTACACATACACAATCCTTGTCTCAAGGTGTAAAAATCCTTCTTTAAACTGTCTCTTCCCCTTCATCTACACCAATTTAAAGTGGATTTAACAAGTGACATCAATAAGGGATCATAGCTTTCACCTTAATTCACCTGGCAAGTCTATGTCATGGAAAGAGCAGGTGTTGTTTTTAATGTTTTGTATGCTCTGTGTATAATACTCAATGAACTGGTTGCTGACTTCATAATATATCATATCTGTTCTTAGGCAAAATAAGGTGAAATTAATTACAATGATTAAATTAATATTAACTCATCATGTACTTTTGACGTTCATCTGTTTATACAGTGTGATGTCCATTGACCACTCGGCCTACAATAGCCAGGCGCTGCAAGGTGCTAGTGATGTCATTTCCCAATTATCACCCTCTCTGTCCATTTGGTATGACCACAGGGGTTCTTCCGGCCCTCTCCACTAACTCTGCAAACACTACGCACCCACCACAGCTGGCACAGTGCCTGCCTTGGTTCTCTCCCCCTCAACAATCTCTTCAACAAAGCCTGCGTGAGTGCTTGCTGTTTGCGTGGGTCTTGGTTGCAGAATTGATCATTTGTGTTTGATGCAAAGCAAAGATATAAACAAACAAAAGATCACGTGAATCCTTCTTTAGTGGCGGTGGTCTGAGGCCCTCTCCTCTGACGTTACTAAACCGCCGTGTGTCATTAGTAGCTAATGAGGTGGTTGTTCTGGGTCAGGATGAATTCCAGCCCATCTGGTCCAGCAAATGGCACAAAGTCCTGTTTTTTTGCAGGGAGAGCACAATCAGTAATACTACTGGTGTGCATGCAGTAGCCTCTGTTTGGGATGCAGTACAAACTAGTCTCTTCTCAATGTATTTTCTATTAGGTTGTAATAGTTACAAAATGCAGGTCTCTCATTAACTAACACATTACAAAGGATTACAGGATTTTGCTCCTTTAAACTGTACTCCACTGTGCTGTGAAGGTTCTATTCTATGGGGGCAGGGTTGAGGAGTAATGGATTACATGTAATCCGTTACATGTAAGGGATTACGAACATGTAACTGTAATCCGCTACATTACCGGCAAAAATATTGTAATCAGATTAGAGATACTTTTGAAAAACTGATTACTTCGAGGATTACTTTTCAATTCAGAAAGAATATTTGTGAAAAACATTTTTTTGACACCTCTCTGTTTTCTCAATGACTTTTAAATCAGAATTTCAAAAAACGTGCAAGTTGAAGTTTGTTTCATCTGAGCGAGTCTGACCACAAAGCAGAGACCACCACTATGATGACACATCAAATGTGTTCGATGGATCGTGGGAAAAGAGCAGGAATAGTGTTTTGTAGGCTATAGTCCCAGCTACTGTATGTCTTTCAATGGTACAACTGCTGTCGGCATATAAAGATGATCCAACTTGAATAAACGCTTGGAGGTAAGGATGACAGCAGTGGTGTAGTCTATGGCAATATATACATCCACTTATTATTGATGTCTACATAGCGCATTGATGTGTCACACTGCTGCTCTCTCATTTAGCTATTTGCGCCGTGCGGATTGTGGTTGTTGTGGATGAATTCAAGAAGTTTAAGTTGTAAATCAATCATTGTTCTTGAAATCAGTGGACAGTCAGTGAAAAATGCGCTCTTGCAACAGCATATGTAATAAAAGTGGGGCATTTATCTAATTCATGCAGATAAAAAAATCCATAGGCCTAATGGACACATGCTCAAACTCACACCCTTTTGATAGACTTAAATGGGCAGTCTGTAGTTGCTACATCCATTTTGGACTTATAAATTATTTATAGTAATATAAGGATATAATTTAATTGTATTATTATATGTAGTAGACAGAAATAGGTTAGATGAAGAAAAATGTAATATCCATATGTGGCCAGCTATGTAAACTTTAACATTGATTTAAGTTGTTTAATTGGTAACATACATTTTTGTCTTCTTCTAATGCATCTTAAGGGGAAAGTAATCTAAAAGTAACTGAATGTAATCAGATTACGTTACTGAGTTTGGGTAATCCAAAATGTACGTTACTTTGGAGAGGTAACTAGTAACTTAACGAATTACATTTAGAAAGTAACCTACCCAACCCGTATGGGGTCAGGGATTAGTCGGATAACCCATTTTCTCCGGTGTTCTTCTGTACAGAACTCAATGTACATGGTGAGGTCACTGTCCTCCTCACTGTGTTTGCCATGGCTATCACAGGCCAAAGGAGATCAAACATCATGGGGCCAGGCACTAGTATATCTATCTATCTATCTATCTATCTATCTATCTTACTGCAAGCTGTGGTGGGGAAGGTGGGAGATAGCTGGGATGCATGCATGTATTCACAGACGTAATTGAACAGGTCATACTCCATTTCATATAATGGTACTCAATATCAGTGTCTTCAATTGAGTTAAAGGAACACTTTGATGTAACTGTAACTACACTGTAACACAGCCTGCTTTTTTTGCCTTATTTGCCTGAAATACACATTCACTCGAGGCATTATACACTCGTATCATATAGTGATCTCTATAAATATAAATATCTCTGTCCTACCTGCCAAGTGGGTGGTACACAGTGGCACAGAGGGACTCACAGTTCAGGCTGTTAATCCCAGCAAGACTGATCGACAGAATTGACCACTGGGAAAGGACAGGGAGGTTTTAGTGAAAGATGGTAGTACAGTGATGTTGTATAACGTCCTCTGGGACACACTGGGATTGTGCCTAAAATACCAACATGAGGAGTCCACTGAGGAGAACAAAGGCCATGATCTCTATACTATACTGTACTGTACATTCTGTTCTATTGACACACATGAATGATTGCTGTAACCTGGTCTCAGAGCATTTCATATGATTCTGTATGTAAATCCGGGACACTCCATTTAGTATGATATTCTACGTTTCGTATGGTATGTATTCATTTGTGGATGTCCATCACCCATTTCGTATGATATGTTACGAATTACAATTTGTATTATATGTTATGAATTTGCAAATCATACAATGTGTTACGAATTTGCAAAACTTACAATATGTTAGGAATTCTAGTTAGGTGGCTAACGTTAGCTAGCTGGCTAATATTACCTAGGTTACGTTAAGTAGTTGAAAAGTTGCTAATTAGCTTAAATGCTATAGTTGTCCGTGATGAGATTCAAACTCGAAACCTAGATGTTCGCATTGTACTCCCACTCATCCACTACAACCAACCACCTTAGCCTTAGTAGCCATCTATCTTATGTAACCATACAAAACATATCATTTCATACTAATACCAGATTTAAATATACTATGCTACGTCTAGTCTATGAGACCAGGCTGGATTACTGCAGGAAAAGATTTCACAACACTTCCTGCTCACCTGGACCACACCTTGTCAAATTTTCTCTCTCCTTCTTTCTTTCTTTCTTTCTTTCTTTCTTTCTTTCTTTCTTTCTTTCTTTCTTTCTTTCTTTCTTTCTTTCTTTCTTTCTTTCTCTGTCTCTTCGTTGTGCCCCCCCCCCAGTCTCTATCTCTTGTCAAACTCTTTCAACCCTGTTGGCCTGTCTTGGATCATATCACAGCCTCATTCCAGAAGCTGTTTATTGTGTCTCAGTTTAGATAATGGGCTGTAACACGTTGACACGTTGCATCACTTATCTGCCCTGCACTCATTGACACGCTGTAGTGTCTAGTAAAACTACAGCATATCAGTTATTGCCGTTGAAGACACCCCAACCTGAAATAAAACTGTCATGTCCACATTTGACCCTCCTTTATAGGCTCAGCACCATCTATCGCTCCACTATCCCCTCCATACAGTCACACGTGCACTGTGCTATAAAATGCTAGTTTAATTCTATATAGAATTCCACAATCTTGCAACATTTAGTTTTCCTGGATTTAGAATGAACTTCAAGCTCTGAATCAATGCTCCTCTGAGAGTTCCACACAGAAACACATTCATGTAACTCCCATCGAATCATCTATACACACAGCCACACCACTGCTTCATAATCATAATCATATGAGTTGTATTGCGGCTCCTTATAATAGAACATGACTCATTTTGTGTAACTTGGGGGTCTGTTTCATAACAGGGGGACTTAGCCCCCCCCCCCTTCTTAAATGGGCAATATGCTATTGCTACATACATTTTTTTTACAAATTAATTATATGTACCCATTGATTCTTATAAATGCCTTATGAGCATATTTTAACTGCCATGCTCCATCAGAACCATAAATATAAGCTTATTTTACTCCATTGTTTGTAGACAGTGCAATTGTAAACTAACACTGTATAGCCTCAAAACATGGTTAAAACTATCATTTTGACATCATGGATGGTCAGTCCTTGCATCCATAGCTTTGTCTATGGATTTTAGAGTGAGTTACATTTCCCCAGCCCCATCCCTCAGCTGTTTACCAGAACAACAGCAGCGTTGTTATAGTTTGAACTGCAGATTGCCGCTTTAACTCTATACTGTATGTCTATCACTCTCCATCTACTAAATCCAAAGCACATGCACTAACTCACAATGAACACTCAATGAACACACAGAACTTACTCTGTGTTAACATTTTGCCTTGAGGCAAAACCACATGCGTTTCAGTATTAACCTCTGACACACACATGAGAAAAACATGAGAAAAACAGAGCATTGTGACGAGGAACACAAGACCTCAGAGCCCTTCCTTCCACATGCGTCTATTCCTGGATTCTAAAATACGTCACACAGTTGCCACAGCAACCACTGCTGGTTACAGAGAGGAGGGATGTGATGAAATAATCATAAAATGGGCAGGTAACAAATGCAAAATCATGTTTTCACATCCAGATCAGATCAATAAAGCAGAAAAATATTTTCAGCCTAAAGTTATTTTCTTCACAATATGTTGAAAAGCACAAATGTTAATGATGCATGTGCAGACTAGCCATGTCTAGCCGTTCTTATTTTAGGTTGAGCTCTGTAAGCAGTTCTCTAGCTCAGTGCCAGGTTGGCTCCAGGAAGGAGCCCAATCTGCATTATTTCCTGTAACTGGGAGGTAATGACCTTGTCACCTAATGCCATTATGTGACTCAATGTGACACCAATCCATGTGTTGTTCATTGGGCACACTTTGACCTACAATCCTGGCTAGCTGCAGAGTGGATGTGACAGCTGTCTAGTGTGCAATTGTAAGAGGCAGTGCTCATTGAAAGTAGTCCTTTTTTCTTTGAACATAGCCTCTGATAAACACTTGTATTGGTTTCAAAGAGCATTAAAGCATATGGAATATAGTCTATTATGCAATACACAATGTTATTGCCTTCTTCCACTCTATTGAAATACAAATTAACAAGGAACTGAATGTATTTACAGTGGGGCAAAAAAGTATTTTGTCAGCTACCAATTGTGCATGTTCTCCCACTTAAAGATGAGAGAGGCCTGTAATTTTCATCATAGGTACACTTCAACTATGACAGACAAAATGAGGAAAAAATCCAGAAAATCACATTGTAGGATTTTTAATGAATTTATTTGCAAATTATGGTGGAAAATAAGTATTTGGTCACCTACAAACAAGAAAGATTTCTGTCTCTCACAGACCTGTAACTTCTTCTTTAAGAGGCTCCTCTGTCCTCCACTCGTTACCTGTATTAATTGCACCTGTTTGAACTTGTTATCAGTATAAAAGACACCTGTCCACAACCTCAAACAGTCACACTCCAAACTCCACTATGGCCAAGACCAAAGAGCTGTCAAAGGACACCAGAAACAAAATTGTAGACCTGCACCAGGCTGGGAAGACTGAATCTGCAATAGGTAAGCAGCTCGGTTTGAAGAAATCAACTGTGGGAGCAATTATTAGGAAATGGAAGACATACAAGACCACTGATAATCTCCCTCGATCTGGGGCTCCACGCAAGATCTCACCCCGTGGGGTCAAAATGATCACAAGAACGGTGAGCAAAAATCCCAGAACCACACGGGGGGACCTAGTGAGTGACCTGTAGAGAGCTGGGACCAAAGTAACAAAGCCTACCATCAGCAAGGGCATTGAAGATGAAACGTGGCTGGGTCTTTCAGCATGACAATGATCCCAAACACACAACGAAGGAGTGGCTTCGTGAGAAGCATTTCAAGGTCCTGGAGTGGCCAAGCCAGTTTCCAGATCTCAACCCCATAGAAAATCTTTGGAGGAAGTTGAAAGTCCGTGTTGCCCAGCAACAGCCCCAAAACATCACTGCTCTAGAGGAGATCTGCATGGAGGAATGGGCCAAAATACCAGCAACAGTGTGTGAAAACCTTGTAAAGACTTACAGAAAACGTTTGACCTCTGTCATTGCCAACAAAGGGTATATAACAAAGTATTGAGATAAACTTTTGTTATTGACCAAATACTTATTTTCCACCATGATTTGCAAATAAATTCATGAAAAATTCTACAATGTGATTTTCTGGATTTTTTCCCCCTCATTTTGTCTGTCATAATTGAAGTGTACCTATGATGAAAATTACAGGCATCTCTCATCTTTTTAAGTGGGAGAACTTGCACAATTGGTGGCTGACTAAATACTTTTTTGCCCCACTGTATATTTGTATATCTACTATGACATCTGTCATGAAGTCAAACGCATTGTTAAGTTGTCATGAAATAAGATATAAATCCTCAGAGCTTGTGACGGAGGGAGTTGTGTGTGGGAGGGGGTCTTAGTTGTATTATTCTTACTGGTGGGTTGGTGTTGTTGAACAATCTATAGCACAGAGGGGTGGGGGTAGAGAGTGAGTGCATGACTAGGGTTATGTAACCCATGCTGTGCACTTACATAATACATTCATAATCAGCCTCAAGGACAGATATATATGGCCTAGTTTCCACCTTGTGCCTGCCAGCATACCAGTGGCACAGTGTCCTGAACACTAATTTCACTGCTGGCTGCAGAGGGAAAAGGCTTGGGATTGTTCAGCATATGTATAGTTTTTGCAGATTTTTTTATGTCAGATATAGTGATATGTGTCTAAGGAAGACAAAAAATGCATTTGCAATAAAAATGTTGAGACAAATATGGCCACAGATGTTTTGGTGTGTTGCTGATAGACTTACTTTTTTGGTTCGCTAATCCCTCCTGTAGTTGACAACCTTTAGACATGACATGACACATGAAGGCCTAACACATTGCAAGGCCCTGAGCCATGTCAAACAGATTATTTTCCAAGTGTGCATGCAAGAGCCACCCTGTCATTACTCTATTTATACTTTCACAGCTAGACTCTTTCAGTATACCATGCTCAAGACATTTTGGAATGTCTCTCTACTCATGTCACCTCTGCTCTTCCACCAACATTGCTGAGGTTATGACCAGTTCCAATACTGATTCCACCACACTAACAAAGCTAAAGCAAAACTCCCTTTTTTCCCACTGCGAACATGACCATATCAGCACAGCCTGGCTCAGTGTATCTCTGTGTATTGTGAAACCGTTAAATGACCTGTCAATCAATATCAGTTGGCCTATGTTCAAAATAGTTGTTGCATCATCCTCAGATAACCGCCTCCCTCTCATTAATTTGAAGTTGAAACATGTTGTACTATCCAGATTAGTGCTGTAGTGTCAGAGTGAATCCACTCAAACAAAGGAACTAGGTTAGTGTTGTTATCAGAGAGGACTTCCTCCACCATACTCACTTATTCTGTTGCCAGAGACAACTAAGTACACTTCATAACACCCTCTAATGTAACATGTTGGATCAACACTGCCAGGCACATGCTCAGATAGACAGGGGTCTTTCCATCACTGTAATTACACCAATTCATTTTCAGAGTTAGTTAGCAGAATTAGTATTCACAGCTTCAGTGATGGATAACTCCTTGTTGGACTAATGTTTTGCCCATGATGTGATGTTGAGGTTTATGTCATGTCTGTTGGTGTTCCAGAAAAAGATCCAAAGGCTTTTTCAAGTAAAGGTACTGCAAGTACGGTCTTTCCACTAACTCCATAAATAGAGTAATGGCAGTACAGAGGAAGAACAGTGAAAAAAGGCTTTGAACAGTTGGCTGTAAGAGCTTAACCCAAAGTTACTTCAGCCCCTGATCCTCTGAACAAACCCCATGCCAGAGATAGCTGCCAAGGTCAATAACACATTCTGATTGGTCAGTGATGGGAACTGTCATCTACTGTCATCAAATATAGGCTATGTAATTGTGACATGGGGACAATAGGTTGGGCTGAGCCTCACTTGCTATCATTCCTTTCCTGGATTGAGAAACCCTGGGGTTTTTCAATTGCTCCATGCTGCTACTTTGACAATTCATAAAGGATTTATTGTGGAAGTGTACAATAATGCATACTGGTGTTGGATCACCACAGAGAAAAGATTCACAGCTGGTTGAGTCTAACTAGCTTGGTATATACCAGACTGATTTACCACTGTAGCGAACCAGTCATGGGTCGTTCCATGTCATTTCAGCAAGCCATGACACCCACCATCTCAGATCGTTCTGAAATAATTTCTGTAGTAAGAAGCAGATAAGATAAGCATTCCATAAGCATTATTGTGTTCAAATATCATTTGATCTCTGAGGAATTAAGCTGATTGATTGCACCCAAATTGGCAATTTTAATATATAGGATTCATATAATCAATAGTTATAGTACTTAACAGCCAATTTGGACCAAACTTTTTTCTAACAATGAGTAAGACATGAGGAATCCAAATAATTAGTCAAACCCCACGCCAATCCCACCCCAACAACAAGTATATAGTGTCAGTTCTCTATGATTGACAAGTAGTATGGAGCTGTGGCTCAGAGTTTTGAATCTTCATCCTATGTAATGTATTCTCAGTAAATTTGGTGTGTACCCCCCTGTTTTCCCCACGATCTAGTGGTCAGAATGAGACATACACCCAACAAGTTCAATGACAAATTTCTCTGAACATACTACACTGAACAAAAATATAAACTCAAAATCTACAGTGTTGGTTTCATGAGCTGAAATAAAAGATCCCAGAAATGTCCATACACACAAAACGCTTATTTCTCTCAAATGTTGTGCACAAATTTGGTTACATCCCTGCATTTCTCATTTGCCAAGATAATCCATCCACCTGACAGGTGTGGCATATCAAGAAGCTGATTAAACAGCATGATCGTTACACAGGTGCATCTTGTGCTGGGGACAATAAAAGGCCACTCTAAAATGTGCAGTTTTGTCACACAACACAATGCCACAGATGTCTCAAGTTTTGAGAGAGTGTGCAATTGGCATGCTGGTTGCAGGGTTGTCCACCAAAGCTGTTGCTAGAAAATGTAATGTTCATATCTCTACCATAAGCCGCCTCCTACGTAATTTTAGAGAATTTGGCAGTACATTCAACCGGCCTCACAACAGCTGACCACCTGTATGGTGTTGTGTGGGTGAGCGGTTTGCTGAGGTCAACATTGTGAACAGAGTGATCCATGGTGGGGTTATGGTATTGGCAGGCATAAGCTACAGATAACGAACACAACTGCATTTTATCGATGTCAATTTGAATGCACAGAGATACCGTGACGGGATCCTGAGGCCCATTGTTGTGCCATTCATCCACCACCATCACCTCATGTTTCAGCATGATAATTCACGGCCCCATGTCGCAAGGATCTGGACACAACTCCTGGAAGCTGAAAATGTCCCAGTTCTTCCATGGCCTGCATACTTACTAGACATGTCACCCATTGAGCAAGTTTGGAATGCTCACGATGTGGGGGGTCCGTGGGATGTGGGGGGTCGTGGGATGTGGGGGTCCGTGGGATGTGGGGTGTTTGTGGGGTGTGTGGGGGGGGGGGGTCCGTGGGTTGTTTTCGACCATTTCTTTAATTTCTCAAGTCTAACTCATTGTCAGAATCGTATTTTAGCTACTATATTTATTCTATATTATGATGAATCCTATAAATTAAAATGGCAAATTTGGGTGCAATTAATTAGGTACATTTTTTAGAGATTAAATTATATTATATTTCAACAAAATAATGTTGCAGGAATGCTGTAACATTATCTGTTTCTAACAGAAACAATTTCAGAACAATCTGAGATGGTGGGTGTCGAACTCCTCTTTCTTGGGCTTTTTGAAGTGGAACTACCCTCATGCAAGCTTGTGGGATCAGGCGGCTCGCAAGTGTGACAATCTTAGGCGTAGTGGGTGAGGAGTCAGGTGCAGGAGGCAGAAAGTTCTGAATAGCACTTTATTCAGCACCGGGAAAAATAGTCTATACAACAAAACTGAGCGTCATAAAACAAATGTCCAAAACAGGAACCAAACCAAGATCGCACTACCACACATACAAAGTGGGAATAAACAAGCCCGCACGAAGAGTAGGCGGGCCTACCGACTTAAATAGCCAAACACATGAAGAGCAGGCGGGCCTACTGACTTAAATAGCCAAACACATGAAGAGCAGGCGGGCCTACCGACTTAAATAGCCAAACACATGAAGAGCAGGCGGGCCTACCGACTTAAATAGCCAAACACATGAAGAGCAGGCGGGCCTACTGACTTAAATAGCCAAACACATGAAGAGCAGGCGGGCCTACCGACTTAAATAGCCAAACACATGAAGAGCAGGTGGGCCTACTGACTTAAATAGCCAAACACATGAAGAGCAGGCGGGCCTACTGACTTAAATAGCCAAACACATGAAGAGCAGGTGGGCCTACTGACTTAAATAGCCAAACACATGAAGAGCAGGTGGGCCTACTGACTTAAATAGCCAAACACATGAAGAGCAGGTGGGCCTACTGACTTAAATAGCCAAACACATGAAGAGCAGGCGGGCCTACTGACTTAAATAGCCAAACACATGAAGAGCAGGTGGGCCTACTGACTTAAATAGCCAAACACATGAAGAGCAGGTGGGCCTACTGACTTAAATAGCCAAACACATGAAGAGCAGGTGGGCCTACTGACTTAAATAGCCAAACACATGAAGAGCAGGTGGGCCTACTGACTTAAATAGCCAAACACATGAAGAGCAGGCGGGCCTACTGACTTAAATAGCCAAACACATGAAGAGCAGGTGGGCCTACTGACTTAAATAGCCAAACACATGAAGAGCAGGCGGGCCTACCGACTTAAATAGCCAAACACATGAAGAGCAGGCGGGCCTACCGACTTAAATAGCCAAACACATGAAGAGCAGGCGGGCCTACCGACTTAAATAGCCAAACACATGAAGAGCAGGCGGGCCTACCGACTTAAATAGCCAAACACATGAAGAGCAGGTGGCCTACCGACTTAAATAGCCAAACACATGAAGAGCAGGTGGGCCTACCGACTTAAATAGCCAAACACATGAAGAGCAGGTGGCCTACCGACTTAAATAGCCAAACACATGAAGAGCAGGCGGGCCTACCGACTTAAATAGCCAAACACATGAAGAGCAGGTGGGCCTACTGACTTAAATAGCCAAACACATGAAGAGCAGGCGGGCCTACCGACTTAAATAGCCAAACACATGAAGAGCAGGTGGGCCTACCGACTTAAATAGCCAAACACATGAAGAGCAGGCGGGCCTACTGACTTAAATAGCCAAACACATGAAGAGCAGGCGGGCCTACTGACTTAAATAGCCAAACACATGAAGAGCAGGCGGGCCTACTGAAAATAGCCAAACACATGAAGAGCAGGTGGGCCTACCGACTTAAATAGCCAAACACATGAAGAGCAGGCGGGCTACCGACTTAAATAGCCAAACACATGAAGAGCAGGTGGGCCTACTGACTTAAATAGCCAAACACATGAAGAGCAGGCGGCCTACCGACTTAAATAGCCAAACACATGAAGAGCAGGTGGGCCTACTGACTTAAATAGCCAAACACATGAAGAGCAGGCGGGCCTACTGACTTAAATAGCCAAACACATGAAGAGCAGGTGGGCCTACCGACTTAAATAGCCAAACACATGAAGAGCAGGCGGGCCTACTGACTTAAATAGCCAAACACATGAAGAGCAGGCGGGCCTACCGACTTAAATAGCCAAACACATGAAGAGCAGGTGGGCCTAAAAATAGCCAAACACATGAAGAGCAGGCGGGCCTACCGACTTAAATAGCCAAACACACGAAGAGCAGGCGGGCCTACCGACTTAAATAGCCAAACACATGAAGAGCAGGCGGGCCTACCGACTTAAATAGCCAAACACATGAAGAGCAGGTTGGCCTACCGACTAAATAGCCAAACACATGAAGAGCAGGCGGGCTACCGACTTAAATAGCCAAACACATGAAGAGCAGGCGGGCCTACCGACTTAAATAGCCAAACACATGAAGAGCAGGTGGGCCTACCGACTTAAATAGCCAAACACATGAAGAGCAGGCGGGCTACCGACTTAAATAGCCAAACACATGAAGAGCAGGCGGGCTACCGACTTAAATAGCCAAACACATGAAGAGCAGGCGGGCCTACCGACTTAAATAGCCAAACACATGAAGAGCAGGCGGGCTACCGACTTAAATAGCCAAACACATGAAGAGCAGGCGGGCTACCGACTTAAATAGCCAAACACATGAAGAGCAGGCGGGCTACCGACTTAAATAGCCAAACACATGAAGAGCAGGCGGGCCTACCGACTTAAATAGCCAAACACATGAAGAGCAGGCGGGCCTACCGACTTAAATAGCCAAACACATGAAGAGCTGGCGGGCCTACCGACTTAAATAGCCAAACACATGAAGAGCAGGTGGGCCTACCGACTTAAATAGCCAAACACATGAAGAGCTGGCGGGCCTACCGACTTAAATAGCCAAATTAAAAGTCTAAACAAGAAACAGTTGAAACAAATCAGACCAAACCAACAGAAAAGGGAAAAAGGGATCGGTGGCAGCTAGTAGGCCGGTGACGAGGACCGCCGAGCACCACCCAAACAGGAAGGGGAGCCACCTTCGGTAGGTGTTGTGACAGCAAGGCTAGAGTCCAACTATTCATCATCTAATTGTGTCAACCTTGTCTTTGTTGTTGGCCCTTGTAATGTTGTCTTATTGAATTAGACAATTGTTGTTTTAGGGGGGTAAAGAAGGAGAAAGGGAGAGAGTAGGGTATAGTGAGGACAATGGCATACCATAGTTGGGCCATTTGAGGACTGTTGGTTGTTATTACACCATGGACCCTCTTCCAATGTTGGTTTATTAATTTCAATTAATTTATTCAGATGGCAGAACAGGCAAGTCAGAATCTCCTGTAAACAGATGTTATATATATCTTATGTGTAGAACCAAAACAGTCTGCCCTCCTGGAAGTAAGGTCAAATATTTGTGCTTCCATTAATTTACATTTAAAGTTTTACAGAATATTTTCTTCTTTGAGTTGCAAATGCACTAAAACTGTTTCCCAAACATAAACCTTGGACTCATTCATTACCTACACAAAAAGTGATTTATTCCCTCATCAACCTTTCTTCTTTTCATCCACCTCAAAGGACCTCATAGATGTCAGTTACATTAGATTGAAAGAAGAAAACAGGCTTTTAGTGGTCATGAAGTATTCATTGATGTATATCTGTTCCGTGGAAGAAAACGTGTACACATCTATCTGGCAGACGGACAGAGCCACTTGTGAGCTTCCTGATGGACTCTGTATGATGGGGGTGAGGTGGGTGAGTCATCCTCTAGGCTTGTCTCCTGCTGCCAGTTTGTTGGGCCCCATCTCATCTCAGGGTATTTGAAGGAGTGGTGATGTCACAGCTACACTCTGCCTGAGGCCACACAGACTGCTCTTCTTATTGACGCACACTGGGAGAGTGAGACTGGAATGAATGGACTGTACTGTCTCTCTCTTTCACTCCTGCATCTTACCCTCCTCTCTCTCACCCTCTTCCTTCCCCACTCCCTGTTTTCTCTGCTGTTTTCTGGCTGGAGGTATGCATATTCATTTTCCCGGAAGAAATTACGAAAGTCAGCCAATTGGTTTCCAAGAAATGCTGGAACGCTATGTGAGGCTTGGCATCGCTCCAATGGCTTTTGTTAGACTCAACTGTATCAATTGCATAATAAACACTACACCGCAGGCTTTGTATACAAGCCTATGATTCAGAGACTCATATTTCAATGGTATTTCAGAAATAGAAAAACAAATCAGTTTAGCAGGCGGTGTTGTTGAGGTGTTATTTTTGCTTGGTGTTAACTGGTGCACCTCACAGCTAGCAGTGTTCTATCACTAAGTAGGATATTAGTGACTCATAGCTGGATTAGTCACACAAGTTGCATAAATTATTTTCAGTCGTCAGCAACACCCTGATTCATATTACCCTTGTAGTGACTTTGTGGAACTACCGTACTGTATAGGAAATGCTTTCTCCTATTTGTAAGGGTGATATCACCATCTTCTGGTAAAAGATGGTATCACATGTTTGAATCCACCCACAGATTCTCCTTGCTGTGCTAATTTTATAGACCTACATATTACTGTTAATTGGATCAACAATTTTTTTACTTTTTGAAGAGGAAATGACCACTCATTTTCAGGTTAGTAAATGAATGATATTGTATGTTTTGATTATGAGAGTATGAAAGCTACATTGCCTATAGAAAGTTTACACCCCCTTGAACCTTTTTTCACATTTTGTTGTGTTACAAAGTGGGATTTAAATAGATGTAAATTGTACGTTTTTTTTGCCATTAATTAGACGCAAAGTACTCCATAATGTCAAAGTGAAAAGAAAATTCTACACATTTTTACAACTTAATAAAACATCTATAACTAAAATATAGTCGATGCATAAGTATTCACCCCCTTTGTTTAGGCAAGCCTAAATGATTTCTGAAGTAAAATGTTTGCTTAACAAATCACATAATAAGTTATATGGACTCTGTGTGAAATGATAGGGGTTGACATGATTTTTAAAGGACCGACCTTTCCTATGACCCCCATACTGTACATGCAACATCTGTAAGTTCCCTCAGGCAAGTGTTGAATTTCAAGCACAGATTCAACTACCAAGACCAGGGAGTTTTTCGAAAGCCTCTTAAAGAAGGGCAGTAATTGGTAGATGGTTAACAATAACACATTAGGAATTGTATATGTCTTTAAGCATGGTAAAGTTAATAATTATGCTGCGGATGATGTACTAAACCACCCAGACACATCAAAGATGCAGTCGTCCTTCTGAACTGAGCTGCAGGAAAGGAAGGAAACTGCTTAGGGATGTCACCATGAGGCCATTGGGCGACACAGTTCAACGGCTGTGACGCGAGAAAACTGAGGAGGGATCAGCAACATTGTAGTGACTCCACAATAATTACTTACATGACAGAGTGATAAGAAGAGTAAAAATATGAAGATGTTTTTTTGTTTTGTTTTAACATGCATGTGTATGCAAAGTAATAGTGAAAAGAAAAAAAACATGGAAAATGAATACTCTTTCTGGCCTGAATGCAAAGCCTTATGTTTAGGGACAGTCTAACACAACACATCACTGAATAGCTGCCTTCTTATTTTCAAGCATGGTGGCTGATGCATCATGGTATGTGGGTAGCCTAGTGGTTAGAGAGTCGGGCCAGTAACCAAAAGGTTGCTGGATTGAATCCCTGAGCTGACAAGGTCCAAATCTGTTGTTCTTCCCCTGAACAAGGCAGTTAACCCACTGTTCCCCTTTAGGCTGTCATTGTAAATAAGAATTTGCTCTTAACTGCCTAGTTAAATCAAATAAATAAAAAATGCTTGACAATGGCAAAGATTCACAGCCAAATTCATAGAGGAAAACCACAGCAATGGATCTTTCAGCAGGACTATAACCTTCAACAAAAACCCAAATCTACACTGGAGTTGCTTACTAAGAAGACAGTCAATGTTCCTGAGCGGCCAAGTTACAGTTTTGACTTAAATCTGCTTGAAAATCTAAGACTTGAAAATGGCTCTCGAGCCATGATTCCCTACACCTTGGCAGAGCTTGAAGAATTTTGAAAAGAATAATGGATAAGAATAAGAATAATTGCACAATACAGGTATGCACAACTCTTAGAGACTCACCCAAGAAGACGCACATCTGCAATAACTGCCAAAGGTTTTCTAACATGTATTGGATCAGAGGGTTGAATACTTATCTAATCAAGGTATATTCATGTTTTATTTTGTATTTTTTTTACATTTCTTCCATTATGACATAACAGAGTATTTTGTGTAGATTGTTGGGGGAGAAAAAGACAATAAAATCCATTTCAATCCCACTTTGTAACACAATAAAATGTGAAGAAATCCAAGGTTGTAGACTTTTTTTAAAAAGTTTTAGAAAAAGGTATGCAAAATGTTTTCCAGCAGTCTCAATGCCACCACCTCAGTGCCCAGAATGAGATGAATGTTAATTTCTTTACAGCTCAGTGTATGAGAAAACAGGACATTCTTCTAGATTGTCACTAGTTACCACAGCCACAAAGTCAGAATTATGGCTAAACCCCACCTATTTCCACAATTTATCTCCTTAAAATATATTTTTTTAACCTAACCTCTTCTCTAACCACATTGCTAACCTTATGCCTAACCCCATATTTACTTTGTGGCTGTGCTAACTAGTGACAAAAAATTATTCTATGACATTGTGCTGATGTCACAATGCAACTGCACTGTGCTGCCCCACTGTCAGACATTCTCACAGCTACAGCTAGTGTCATCATAAATCCCTGTGGCACTGTGTGCTGAGACAATCTTGTCCATCGAAGCCCTGTTCCTGTACCCTGTGAAGAGAAGAGAGGAAGCAGGGGGCTGGCGAAACCTACGCAGAACCCCCTGTCAACACCAGGAAGAAGGAGCCATGACCGCCCTTCGGGACAGCATGTTATTAGGAGGAGGGAACACACAGAGGAAAGAACTCACCAACATCACTATGGCAGCCTTCATGCTCCCCGTGCAGCACCTTAATGAGATCACCTCTCTGATTCTGCTGGAGTTCCACCCTGAGGTGGAGGCTGACACTGTGGACTGGCTCCTGGGGAAGATCCTTACACCTGAGCCCCTGGGGGGACTAGACCTCTTGGCCAGAGTGATCAGCCAGACCAGGGCCGGGGGTGCCATCATGGTGGTGGGGGCCACGCCAGAGCGGCTACTCCTGGAGGCTGACGAGGACCTTCTGTTCAGACACAAGCCCTGCTGCCCTATAGGAGGTCAGGCACGGGAGGTGGGGGACCTGGGGGGGACGCGCCCCACAGAGGGGGTGTATGGGATGCTGTCATCGGCTGAGTGTGTGACCCTGGTGCAGAGGATCCTAGACAGGCTGAGAGTGGGGGAGGGGGAGGAAATTCAGGTGCTCCAACGGATTCCCCTCCTTCCAGGAGAACCAGTGATGGCCAGTCTGTCCCGCTTAAGAGTCCTAACTAGCATCTACCCCCTACATGAAGCCCCGCTGCTTCAGAGCCTCCAGGGGAGGTGGTGGGCTGGCTGGTGTGGCCTCAAACCCTTCAGCCAGAGAGAGCATTGGCAGCTGCTGGAAGATATCAGGGCTTATTTCGGGGAGGCGGTGGCCCTCTACTTTGGGTTTGAGGGTTCGCTGGTCAATGCTCTCCTCCTGAAATCCACGTTGTCCATGTTTCTCTCCTTCTACCCCCTCAGGCTGGGAAACAACCTGGTCTTTTTCACCATCTCCAGTGTGGTGTGGTCAGAGCTGTTCCTGCAGGGCTGGAGGGAGAAGAGCAAAGCCCTGCAGAGGGACTGGGGGACTGTGGTCACTCATCCGTCACACAGTCACTCATCAACAGCAGCAGCGGTGCCCAGGGTGGCACAGGGAACAGCACCACCACAGTCCCAGATCGATGCCCACCCTTTTGGAAAGATGAGCTTGAGGAGACTGCAACACTCCTTTGCCTTCCTAACCTGCACCCTCTGCCTCTCCTCCATCACAATCCTGATGTATTTACACCTAGATGGACTAGTGGGGGACTTCCTCCTGAGAGAAGAGCTCAGTTTCCTCTTTCACAACATCCTTGTTTACCTCCCCAAAATCGCCTTCACGGTTGCCATGGCAGGGATGGACTATGTTGCGTTCCAACTGTCCCAAGGCCTCAGCCCTGATCCCGAGCCGCCAGGGCATCAGTCACCAAGGCAACAGCCCCTGCTCCCTGAGGTTATCCTCTCCTGCCTCTTCAACCACTTTTCCATCCACCTCTACAGGGCTCTGGTCCTGAATGACCTCATCATGGTGCGCTTCCACCTGTCTGTGCAGCTGGCCACCCACCTGGGCATTAAGCTGCTGTCCGCCATGCTATTGCGCCGCTTGAGGAGGATGAGGATGCCCCCTGGCCGCGCCCACCAGGAACATCAGTCTCACGTCCTTAGACAGATCACAGAGCAGAGCAACAGACCACTGTGTGACACCCAGACCTGGAGCTACCTGGAGCTCCTCATCTCGTACTGCCACGTCATGTTCTTCTCAGGCATCTACCCCCAGTGTGCCCTCTGGTGCCTGTTGACCATCATAGCTAAATCCTGCATGGACTTGTGGCACCTGTGTTCAGGCGCACGCCGCCCCTTCCCCAGAACATCCCCCGGGGGTAACGTTTTGTGGCAGCGGGTCTTCTGTGGCTTTGAGGCTCTGGCTGTCCTTCTCAACTCCCTCCTGCTGTGGTCCTCTCTGGAGTTCAGGCTTCTCTTCCTGAGTTATACTGGGTGGGAAATGCTCAGGGCCTTCCTCCTGCTGCAGCTATTGCTGCTGAGCCTGAGAGGGGCGGTCACCTTCCTGCTCCTCCACCTGGCCTGGTTTGTTGGCAGAAAGGCAGAGCAGCCTGAGACTCGCCAACCCCACCTCCACAGGCTCCATCGCCACCAGCACCATCAACAGCAGCACTCTCACATACTGTAGAGATGCAGCAGCCACTCAGCTTTAGGCTTTGTGGGAGGATCATTGTGTCCTGCAAATAAAGTGAGGAGTGAGGAATGACATACTGTAGGTGTGCTGTTTGTGCGTGTGTGTAGGGGTATCATTTTTCTTTTACAGAGTCTATCAACTTTGGCATTAGAGTACAGAAAGCTTTCTCAAACAAATCAAGCTCACACATCTATATCTGGCATCTTTAGAGGGTCATTCTTAACCGTTGTCCCATCTACTGTAGGCTATGCCCAGGCTTTGGCCTACGTTGAATGGTGATAACAGTCAGACAATTAACACTGTGACTGGAGTCCTTCCGCCCTGGCAGTGGGACTGACAGATGGTGCTAAGCAAGGCTAAACTCAGTGGTCATGTCTGTGACCTCACAGATTAGACACTCTCCACTGAGTCTGATCACAGACCGGAGAAAGTCCTAGTAGGAGAAAGTCCTCCTGTTTTAATGATCAGCTTTTTGAGACTGATATATGTTTGGTAAACACATGACCGAGCTACAGTATGTATCAGTATGTATCAAATATGTATCTGCATTAATAAAGACACTGCACATGACTAGATTACAGTGGCATTTTACAGTGTTTATGGACTTACACCCAGGCCTTCCAGTGCCATAAGAGGGTGCTACTAGCCTTTGATCCTTCAAACATTGCTATTGTTTTCTAAATTGCAACTCAGACATAGCAGGTAGTCTCCTGGGTTCTATCTTCTACATTTTAATAAGATATAACTTAAAAATGATGTAATGTGAAAGTTATTGTAGTTCCAGACTTTGGCCTAAACTGCTCCGCCCACAACCGTAAGGCTCTCCAGAGGTGCTGCACAACGCATCACCGGGGGCAAACTACCTGCCCTCCAGGACACCTACAGCACCCGATGTCACAGGAAGGTCAAAAATATCATCAAGGACAACAACCACCTGAGCCACTGCCTGTTCACCCCGCTACCATCCAGAAGGCGAGGTCAGTACAGCTGCATCAAAGCTGGGACCGAGAGACTGAAAAACAGCTTCTATCTCAAGGCCATGAGACTGTTAAACAGCCATCACTAATATTGAGTGGCTGCTGCCAACATACTGACTCATATCTCTAGCCACTTTTAATAATTAAAAATGGTATGCAATAAATGTATCACTTGGCACTTTAAACAATGCCACTTTATATAATGATTACATACCCTACATTACTCATCTCATTTGTATATAGTCATATATAGTCCTACAGCCATCCTACAATCTAAGCTTGATGCCCTCAATCTCACACAAATTATCAATGAACCTACCAGGTACCTCCCCAAAGCCTTAAACACGGGCACCCTCATAGAAATCCTCCTAACCAAATTGCCCTCTAAATACACCTCTGCTGTTTTCAACCAAGATCTCAGCGATCACTGCCTCATTGCCTGCATCCGTAATGGGTCAGCGGTCAAACGACCTCCACTCATCACTGTCAAAAGCTCCCTGAAACACTTCAGCGAGCAGGCCTTTCTAATTGACCTGGCCCGGGTATCCTGGAAGGATATTGACCTCATCCCGTCAGTAGAGAATGTCTGTTTTTTAAAAATTTAAATGCCTTCCTAACCATCTTTAATAAACATGCCCCATTCAAGAAATTTTGAACCAGGAACAGATATAGCCCTTGGTTCTCTCCAGTCCTGACTGCCCTTAACCAACACAAAAACATCCTGTGACAAGTTCTGGGACACTGTAAAGTCCATGAAGAATAAGAGCATCTCCTCCCAGCTGCCCACTGCACTGAGGATAGGAAACTCTGTCAGCATCGATAAATCCACTATAATTGAGAATTTCAATAAGCATTTTTCTACGGCTGGCCATGCTTTCCACCTGGCTACCCCTACCCCGGTCAACAGCACTGCACCCCGCACAGCAACTCGCCCAACCCTTCCCCATTTCTCCTTCTCCCAAATCCAGTCAGCTGATGTTCTGAAAGAGCTGCAAAATCTGGACCCCTACAAATCAGCTGGGCTAGACAATCTGGACCCTTTCTTTCTAAAATTATCTGCCGAAATTGTTGCAACCCCTATTACTTTCGTGTCGTCTGAGATTCCCAAAGATTGGAATGCAGCTGCGGTCATCCCCCTCTTCAAAGGGGGGGTCACTCTTGACCCAAACTGCTACAGACCTACTGTATATGTATCCTACCCTGCCTTTCTAAGGTCTTCGAAAGCCATGTCAACAAACAGATTACTGACCATTTTGAATCCCACCGCACCTTCTCCGCTATGCAATCTGGTTTCAGAGCTGGTCATGGGGGCACCTCAGCCACGCTCAAGGTCCTAAACGATATCTTAACCGCCATCGATAAGAAGCAATACTGTGCAGCCGTATTCATTGACCTGGCCAAGGCTTTCAACTCTGTCAATCACCACATTCTCATCGGCAGACTCAATAGTCTTGGTTTCTCAAATGGTTGCCTCTCCTGGTTCACAAATTACTTCTCTGATAGAGTTCAGTGTGTCAAATCGGAGGGCCTGTTGTCCGGGCCTCTGGCAGTCTCTATGCGGGTGCCACAGGGTTCAATTCTTGGGCCGATTCTCTTCTCTGTATACATCAATTATGTCGCTCTTGCTGCTGGTGAGTCTCCGATACATCTTGACGCAGACGACACCATTCTGTATATTTCTGGCCCTTCTTTGGACACTGTGTTAACTAACCTCCAGACAAGCTTCAATGCCATACAACTCTCCTTCCGTGGCCTCCAACTGCTCTTAAATACAAGTAAAACTAAATGCATGCTCTTCAACCGATCGCTGCCTCCACCTGCCCGCCCGTCCAGCATCACTACTCTGGGCGGTTCTGACTTAGAATATGTGGACAACTACAAATACCTAGGTGTCTGGTTAGACTGTAAACTCTCCTTCCAGACTCACATCAAACATCTCCAATCCAAAGTTAAATCTAGAATTGGCTTCCTATTTCGCAACAAAGCATCCTTCACTCATACTGCCAAACATACCCTCGTAAAACTGACCATCCTACCGATCCTCGACTTCGGCGATGTCATTTACAAAATAGCCTCCAATACCCTACTCAATAAATTGGATGCAGTCTATCACAGTGCCATCCGTTTTGTCACCAAAGCCCCATATACTACCCACCTTTGCGACCTGTACGCTCTCGTTGGCTGGCCCTCGCTTCATACTCGTCGCCAAACCCACTGGCTACAGGTCATCTACAAGACCCTGCTAGGTAAAGTCCCCCCTTATCTCAGCTCGCTGGTCACCATAGCAGCACCCACCTGTAGCACATGCTCCAGCAGGTATCTCTCTGGTCACCCCCAAAGCCAATTCCTCCTTTGGCCGCCTCTCCTTCCAGTTCTCTGCTGCCAATGACTGGAATGAACTAAAACATCTCTGAAACTGGAAACACTTCTCTCCCTCACTAGCTTTAAACACCAGCTGTCAGAGCAGCTCACAGATTACTGCACCATCTATAATTTAGCCCAAACAACTACCCCTTCCCCTACTGTATTTATTTAGCTCCTTTGCACCCCATTATTTCTATTTCTACTTTGCACATTCTTCCACTGCAAATATACCATTCCAGTGTTTTACTTGTTATATTGTATTTACTTTGCCACCATGACCTTTTTTTGCCTTTACCTCCCTTATCTCACCTCATTTGCTCACATTGTATATAGACATATCTTTCTACTGTATTAATGACTGTATGTTTTACAACAACACAGAGTTACACATGGAGTATGTGTCGAACTGCTTTGCTTTATCTTGGCCAGGTCGCAATTGTAAATGAGAACTTATTCTCAACTTGCCTACCTGGTTAGATAAAGGTGAGAAAAAAATATATATATATATACTGTACCCTATACCATCTACTGCATCCTGCCTATGCCACAAACATTTCTGGTGTTTGAGTGTTTGACTCAAACATTTCTGGTGTTAAAACAGAACCCTGTTTCCACTATTCATCTGAGTCATATCACGACAGTGTTTTATATGTTGATGGACTGAACTTTGGTTACTCCATGTCATTATGTCATACTCCATCCAATCATTGAGAGGCCAGAAAGCTGTCTGTCTCACCTCTAACTTGTGACTTATGGCAGATAGAGAGACCCACAGTGAAACCTTAGCTTTAGCAACAGAGGCTCGAGCTCATGTTGAAGTAGACTGGGTGGGTTATGGTCAGCTAACTATGCTTGCTGAGTCAAACATGGTTGCACCCAGGATAATAGTCATCTGGTGTTCAAAATGCATCTGGGTCCAAGCATATAACAAAAAAAAATGTAAATGCTTTAGGTCCTTGTTTGTTCACTGTCAGTCGTGACTATAACATGAAGGGCAGGAACCTTCCTGCAGCGGAGATAAATTAGACAGAGTTGATTTGAAAAGGATATTTAATGTATGGACTTCATTTCTCCTCACTGGATTGTATTAACAAACTGTACAATACTGATAAGCAGAGCCTGATGGGACAAAACTGAGATATGATTGCGGCATTTGTGCGTTTACTGAAACATTTATAGTAGTTTTGATTACCTTCACATTTATGCAATTCTTGATAATGACATTTCTCTGTATTGCGGATGACATTTGTCATTTTGATCGAACACTGAACAGGAGTTAAACCTTTACAAGCACAGCAGTTAAATGAGAGAGGACGTCTTTTGTACATTGTGAATATTTGTCATGAAATTGTAATGTTATATACAAAACAGATGCTAGTCTTACAAAGCATGGAATGTTCAAGCTAATACTAATTCAGGTTTCTGCCGTCGTAGTGAATTATGCAGTTCTACCATCCTAGTTCCTTAGTGATACATTTGAAATGTTAATGTTATAGAAGTCCTGGTATTGGTGACCTCCAGTGTCAGTCCTGTTCCCGTGGCAGTGGCCCGTTCACCATACCTGCCTCCCAACGCTGCCACAGAGGAGTTTTCTGGCCGCCTGCCTTGTAAACCTTGGGCTCCTGGAGAGATAATGCAAGACACAGGAAATGGATTTAGCTAGTCTGATTAGCAGGTTAGGTTTTCTTACATGTCAGTCAATCTCCATTTAGTCACACACAGAACTTGAATATAAACACATCCCTTGTCAGATGTCAAACATTATAGGCCAGTTACTTCTGAAAATATATGTTGAGGTCAGCTTTGCCAGTGTAAATACACCACTTCTCAACTACTACTGTAACTACTGTTACATTGCTAGCAGAGACAGACATACAGTATAATTGCAATCAAAGCTTGTGAGTGAATGACATGTTGTGTTCCTGTCACAGGGAGGAAACTTCTAGGAAAGCAGAGCTGTACCTGTGTTTGTCCAGGGTTCTCCCTAGCACTCTTAGGATTGGGAGGAGGCCAGGTCCGATCCAACTTCCCCTTGGATTGTCGGCCATCAACTGCAGAGAGGCAGGATAAGGAATAAGAAAACAGGATAAGGAAAGGATTTACAGACTGATCAAGCAGGCTCCAAAACACTGCTAAGTAAAAATACAAACTCCTTCTAGACTCCGTACCATTTGAAGATGTATCCATTGCAGTTACTATAATTCATATTGTAATTCTTCCGATGGCTATTTTTGGAACTAGTTCATTTTATTTTAATCATGCTAGAAGTCAAGGAAATTATCCTCTCCCGTCTGTCCCCCAGACCCCTAAATATATATATATATATATATATATATATATATATATATATATATATATATATATAAATATATATAAACATCCCAATGTCCACAAGTTTATCAATCTAGAATATACATACTCATATGATTCAGGAATAAGCTGTGACTGCACTGTGCTCACAGAACCCCTTGCTGCCCCCCAAGACATATCTGCCATCTCAAACATGCAGATGCCCAGAACACCCTTGATCTGAACTTCCTGGCCTTTGTACTGCTGTGGTAACTTTGGTTACATCCTACAAATTATCTCTGTGGCATATGCTGCTGATTCAGATAAGGGTTCAGCCTGAGTGATCTTGCCCTTGATGACATTAAGTTGACGACAATACTGTGCCCATAATAACATTATCTGATGCTAATGCAAATAGGCAGACATTAAAGTGCTTGGGCTGAGATGAATGTGTGCTGTGGAATGAATGAGGCTATAACTGGCTTATCCACTTTCCCTCAGCTAGGTGTGTTTATCATACGTTGACGCAACACCATATCACGATGGTACAAACAAATACTTTTTGCAAAAATTTGAACATGTGACTCCCCCTCACTTTGCCCCAATTCAAACACAAAGGAATTCTACATGTAATATAGGACATGTCCACTGACCTGATGCTGTGAAAGAGGAGGTGGATGAGGGAATGTGTGTGGTAGGTGAGTCTGGGCTGGGGTCCTCTGTGCTGTCTGGCCTGCCCCCACTGACTCCTGCCTCTCCGTACAGACTACACCTCTGCCTGCGCAGCTCCTCCTCCCTCTCCCTGGCTTCCCGGATGTCCTTCTCCACCTCCGGCTTCATGGCCAGAGAGGGACGCAGCTTAAAGAAGGGGTTCTCCCTAAGGATGTCAGAGCCCTCGTCCTCATTCCCTGGCTGTTCTCCCCTCACCTCATCCGTGTGCTCCTCCTCTGTAGAGACAGTGCCCCCTATACTTAGGCAGTCTAGGCTTCTGTAGAGGCGCTGGGCTCCTATGTCTCGGTTTGGATAGTGGGCTATGATTGTGTCGTCACTTTCCAGAATAACCACCTTCCTCGCTGCTCCTTTACCGGCAGGTTGGTTCTCTGCACTTGGGTTTTGACCTGAGCTAGCCTCCTTTTGGTCCTTTAAGTCAAACAGCTGGTGGGAGTGGGCTCTTGAGAGAGGGCAGCCTTTAAAAGAGACAAGCTCCATGCTACGCGTCCTCTCCAGCACAGAGGGGTAGACATGACCTCTCATCCCCAGGCCTGCTGTGGTGAGGGGTCTCCTGTGCCTGGTGGGTCCTTCTGCATTGCCTTGTTGGAAGGCTTCAAACAGCAGCTTCCTCTCCCTCATCTGGCGTACTGTTCCCTTGCTGTAGACTCCAGGGATCTTCCCCATGTTCACCAGGACAAGCTCCCTCTGGATCTCCTGGCTGATCTCCTTCTGCATCTTCTTCTCTGAGAACTGCCAGTCAGCGCCCTGCCCCGGCCCTGCCTTAGAGGACAGTGTCTTAGCCAGCAGCGGAGTCTTCATCAGGGGGATGTCTACCACCTCCTGGCCTTCCTGGGTGTTTGACATGCACCTGGACCGTCGCAGGCTCTGCTCCCTTTCAGCAGATCGCCGGATCTCCCTCTCGATGGGAGTCTCCTTCTGGGGTGGGGGAGCCTTGTTGTCCATGATGGGGGCTGTGGTCGTGTGGATCTCGTGTGTGCCGACAGGGGAGAAGTCAGTGGACACCCCGCTGTCACTCTGGTCATCGTCACTGCATTCCATCTCAATCCTGACCATAGGTTGGACACTGAGCTGGGCAGAAGGACGAGACTGGACCTCCTCCGCTTTCTCTCCTGCCACTGTTTCAATATGTTCTTTCTCTGGAATCTCTGTGTCTTCCTCACTTACCGCTGCCCTCTCTTCCACCTCGACAGTCTGTACTCTCTCTCCCTGCTCCCTCTCTTCCACCTCGACAGTCTGTACTCTCTCTCCCTGCTCTCTCTCTTCCACCTCGACAGTCTGTACTCTCTCTCCCTGCTCTCTCTCTTCCACCTCGACAGTCTGTACTCTCTCTCCCTGCTCTCTCTCTTCCACCTCGACAGTCTGTACTCTCTCTCCCTGCTCCCTCTCTTCCACCTCGACAGTCTGTACTCTCTCTCCCTGCTCCCTCTCTTCCACCTCGACAGTCTGTACTCTCTCTCCCTGCTCTCTCTCTTCCACCTCGACAGTCTGTACTCTCTCTCCCTGCTCCCTCTCTTCCACCTCGACAGTCTGTACTCTCTCTCCCTGCTCCCTCTCTTCCACCTCGACAGTCTGTACTCTCTCTCCCTGCTCCCTCTCTTCCACCTCGACAGTCTGTACTCTCTCTCCCTGCTCCCTCTCTTCCACCTCGACAGTCTGTACTCTCTCTCCCTGCTCCCTCTCTTCCACCTCGACAGTCTGTACTCTCTCTCCCTGCTCTCTCTCTTCACCGCTTCCCTCACTCCCTCCTTCCTCTTCTTCTTCCTCTTCCTTCCTACACTCGATTCTCTCTCCCTCCTGGTAGCCTGTATCCTGATTGGTTGTCTTCATGGCTACCTGGTGTGCGGGCGGAGGCTCCTGTGGCACGTGTTGTCCATCCTGTCTCTGTTGCACCAGATGCAGGCGATGCAGCAGCTGCTCCCCCTGCTGGATGTCTTCAGCTACTGTCAGGCTGCCAGCCTCCTGCTGCTCCTGCTGCTCCTGCTGCTCAGAGGCAGGTGACTGAGGCGTGGGCACTGATACCTGTTCTCTGGATAAGCCTCTTGAAATAGATAGGTGAGGCTGGAGGCACTGGACGTCACTGCTAGCACTGTCTCTCCTGACCCACTCATCTTTGGTCATGTCGTAGTCTAGTGATCTACCATCGACCATGTCCTCAACATCATTGTTACTCTCGTCTGAATGTTCTGGCTCTATGATGGTCCCTTCATGGGTTGGATGACTATTGTGAAGGCTGTGCTCTGGCTCAGACTCCCTTGTCTGTGATGATGGGACAGAATCTGTCTCTTTCAGAATGCTGGTTTCCATGTTCGGATGTGGCTTCTCAGGGCTACTGGCACCCACTGCTTTATATCCGTCTGTTGGTGGTGGCGTGGCAGAGCCAGGTCTTTCAGTCAGCACTGTGATATCCACAGATCCTCCCTTCTTCAGTTCAGTCTGCTGCTCCTCTTCCACTGTTACTGTAGCCTTGTCCATGACTGGAGTGCTGCTAGGCTGCTCAGATTGAACTCCATCTAAGCTCCTGGGATTTTCTTTAGCCTCTGTGACGGTTATGGCCCCAACATTGGGCTCCATAGTGCTGCCCTCTTCTGGACAAGAAGGGTCTTTGCATGGTGGGGGAAGGATGAAGACGTACTCATCCTCCTCCATCCTATCGGGGTGGCCTGCGCTGACCAAAGGGGGAGGTGGTATGACAGCCTGCCAGACCTCACAGGGCTTTTCCCCAGAAGTCAGGGAGGAGTTGTCTTTGGCCATATCTGTGTCCTCTGCCGGTTTACAGCCAACTTCCATCCAGAGACCACAATCCTCCTGGGAGACTGGACTCTTCGGAGATCGGGGGCTGACCATGGGTTCTGTTTCCATAGTGATGGGGTATAACTTCACACCTGTTAATATTTTTATTTTTATCCTTTCACTGTCTTTGGTTTCAGTGTCACAATCTGAAATATATGTTAATGACTTTGCAATTAGAGGCATGTTATTTGAGCCCCTTCAAAAAACATACACCAAAAGGCTTAGATGGTCTACCATTCAGTAAACCAAATAGTTACGAAATGTGTTGGTCTTTCAAGTGTGTACTAAAAATGTCTATTTTTATAGCAATGTTGTAGATGTCAGGTATTACCAGGAGAAATAGGACAATAAAGTAAACGTTTGTGAATCTGCTGTTGCCCAAGTTTCTTTTGAGGACTGCTGTCAGATCAGTTGAAAGAAAGGTTGACTGTCATTATGCCAGCTTTGGCCTGGCATAATGTGACTTTATGGGAATTGATTACCGTATGAGAGTTTCACATCACTAAAACATGGAACTTGGATTTTATAAATATATATACTCACAAATTGCAACTTCACCTTTTAAGCTTTAAAATGAAGGACATGATCTGAAAGTTGTAGTGCATTCTGTCCTCTCTCACCTGACATATTTACTAGCTGACACTACAATGGTGATGCAAATGACCTGAGCAGAGTTCTGCTTACTAGGGGGATGAGTAATCAGCTTTTCACTGTCTGGCACATCCACTATGCATCTGCTACAGGAGCCTCCTTCACAGATTTCTCCTCCAGAGCCATATCACTTTCAGCCTTAAGCTCAAAACATTGATTTCATGACAACATACTAATTTAAACTCCAGCCAAATTAGAGAGCTCTCTCTGAGAACCAGTAAACCACATAATGAAAAGTCATGTTTATGGTATGTCATTTGCATGAATGTCTCCAGACACCACACCTGTTAAGATGACACCAGATTTTTTACTATGCACAATGGCAAACTGATCAGAACGATCATTGTCATTGAGGTTGTGCAGTTCTGTCTGTCATCGTGTCTAATTACAAATAAATGCTCCCATGTCATCTACAGATGCAGGATCTTAATTTTAAGACAGTTTGCTACAGCAAGAAAATAATCCTGCAGCAGCAGGAAATGTGAATTATTGTGTGGATTATAAAGGACATTTTTGTAAATCAAGTCTGAAATTTCAAAGTGGAATTTACAAACTTTAGAAGCCTTTTAAAAACACTACAAGTTTGTGTTTTCTGCTGTGCAGGAAAATTCTTAGCAACAAAATAATGATTAAATTAAATTCCTACATCTGTAGTCACCTCAGGGGCAGGTGAGATTTATATGTCTATATTTACCCTCAGGCTTATAGCCATACACTAGCCCTGGATTATCAAAAAGCCAGCCACACTATGTATGAAGTGATTGCATCGCATCGCAAAATATTAATGATATTTAATGAGCTTATCTCCTCCATTAAGAGGAAGTCAACCAAACATTTCTCAGTGATACAAATACAAGCTCTTCCTTGAAAACCACAATGAATTATACATATTACCTCATGACATATCAAATATCCTGAAATATCAAACATCTAAAGCCTTTTTGTGGCAATAAACTGTTGGCTGTATATATCTACATTAAAGTAAAGCTAGACACTTGTTTCAAGAGTTGTCACTTTGTGATCAATAATAACAGCCATACATATTATTCGTTTATGAAAACTAAATGGGTTATGGAAATTAAATGTAAATTAATCATATGCATCTGTGAGTGCTGTTAATGACAAAACGTTGGTAACTAACAGTATAATATCAGAATACGGTAAGGTACTGTAAAATGAATAATAAGAAAGAGACCCACCTGTTTGCAGTGTCGTGGCTGTGTCCAGGCTTCTGTCTGAATGATGCTGCTAGGCTGCTGCTGAGACCCGTGAGAGGTGAGACTGCCTGTCACTCAAACGGCGAAGGGGCTGAAGCTCATTGACTACAACTCGAATTGCTACAGGGCTGGCACACGTGGGGAACATTTTAGGGAAAATGGCATAGCACATCTTCCAGAAAAATAGTATCTCTTTTATACTAGGGATTTCATGGCTAATTGTGGTAAAACAGTAATTCTGCTCATATATTAAGTATGTATGAACTACACATTGACATATCCAGCCCAAAGCGAGAGGTAAAAAAACAACTTTGTAGTCGCCAAAGTTCCGTAGCGCGTCGTTAATGGTATGTCACAGCTCATTTGCAATAAAGTGTCCTATACATGAACGTCCTGACAGGAACGTTGCTACTGCTGATCAAAAGGAAAGAACGAGACAAACAAAAATCTTAAGAATATGAAATATATTGTGTTTTGATAATCACACACATTCCAGTTTTTTTTATCCACCTTCATTAATTAACAGACATGGCTAAATCAAAATTCAACTACCAAACACACTTACACATACAAATCGCACTGAATAGATGTAATGGCAACCAACCCTTCTTTAACAGACTGTTTTGGTCACTGACGGAATACAATATGATATTCATAACCATAACATTTGTATTACTGATGAGGACACTCTAAAAGTAGAGAACAAAAGGGTTAGTTGCCATTGAAATAGGCACATCGGGCATTTCTGAGATTAATATTTAAAAATCTATTTCCAAAAAGAAACTGATCAGTGGTTGCTGTATTCTTCATCTTTGGTTCATTCCTAGAGGACATAATGCGGAGTACGTTTTTTGGGCTGATACAACCAATCCAGAGGAGTGTGAGATGAGTGCTGCTGGGATTCTGGCAGTAAAACCTAGTCGCATTACTGAACTGTGTCCAGCAGGAGGCAGAAGGGCTTTGTAACAGTCACACTGGAGTCTGTTCACAGTGCTGTTTGAAGAGAGGAGGATAACAGTAAACACTCCTTGACACAAGCCATGTGGGACTGTAGTCTCAGAGGATACCAGTGACATTTTAGATGAGGAGCAAAGACACGCTTCTCTGGAGCAAATCCTGTGCAATTTAGACAATGTTGTAGATTTAGGTCACACATACAGACCATTCATCATGAGTGGCACAGCTTAGAGGAATGGGGGGGTGATGCTCTATCATGTGCAGAATCACATGATAGAGCAGCACTTGTTATTGTGTTTGGATGCCCTCTTTCCTGTTTCCTCGGCTCTGTAGCGTGGGGTTGGTCTGGGGGGATCATCCTCATGTCCCAGATCCTCAAC
This sequence comes from Oncorhynchus tshawytscha, assembly GCF_018296145.1. Taxonomy (NCBI): domain Eukaryota; kingdom Metazoa; phylum Chordata; class Actinopteri; order Salmoniformes; family Salmonidae; genus Oncorhynchus; species Oncorhynchus tshawytscha. The sequence goes on along the minus strand of NC_056448.1, from coordinate 16,453,123 downwards.
CTCTTCCTGAGTGTAGCCCAGGATGACAGGTGGGACAGGGCCCTCCACAAAGACAACCAATCCACTCACGTCCTCCTCATCATCCTCATGCACCACAGCCTCAACCTCTTGCTCAGTGTAGCCCAGGAAGGGTTCAGTCTCAGACTGAAGAACAATCTCCTCCTCACCTGCGTCAGAAATGATCACCCTCTCCACCTCCACCAACTCTCTATCATCCTCATGGCCCAGACCCTCGCTCTCTGACTTTACCTCAGTGTAGCCCAGGAAGGTCAGTGTGACAGTGCCCTCCACAAGGTCTACCTGACCTACTCCTGTCTCCTTGTCCATCTCATCATCCTCATAGCCCAGATCCTCAACCGTTTCCTCAGTGTAGCCCAGGTCGGTCGTTCGGATAGGGCCCTCCACAATTTCCACCACTCCTATTTCTATCTCCTCGTCCATCTCATCATCCTCATACCCCACAACCTCAACCTCTTCCTCAGTGTAGCCCAGGGTTGTAGGTGCGGCAGGGTCCTCCACATTGTCCACCTCCTTTTCCATCCCACCACCAACCTCTATCTTCTCCTCTGCCTTCTGTTGTGGTACAACTGGGATCTCATCCAGCAGCACTTGCATCCCGACATCGTTGATGACACTAAGGAGCTGTCCCAGCTCCTCAGCAGAAGGCTGCCCCTCTGCCCCGCCGACGTGGTGGACGCTCTTCCTGCTGTCATTGAACACCGTCTCCCCCAAGGCCCTGGGTGCTCCAGACACGGGCACCACAGACCTGATCTTGGTGACCCCTGTCTTTGAATCCCTCTCCACTTGCACTGTAACCATCCCCAGCACTGCAAAACAGAGGGAGAAATTATACTGGGCAATATAACAGTCAAGTCACTATATTTGGAATCATGGTCAGAGCATGGGATTACCTGGGATATAGAAACATAAAATATGAATGTTATATTCTACCCATACCACTACTCAAATACTATCAATATAGCCTTTCCCCTAAAGCAAGGCCCTACATTACCAGTAGGTGAAGGACGAGAGGGCACATTTTTGTGTCATATGTCAGAGCCCTCTTTGCTAATGTCAGCCTGCACAACATGAGTAAACAGCACAAGGTCAATGTGCAGGCTCACAGTGCACAACCCAGTACCCTTTCCACTCTCCATAGCCCCCAGCATGCATAAGAAATGTACCAAGAGAAACAAAGTGGCCTAAATATAACTATCGCCTGCATTCTGCTCCAGCCCTTCAACCCAGCCAGCCACATTGTTAAGCCGTACCCTGGAGGCAAAACCCAGCCACAGGAACAGATATTGAGAAAAATAGGGAGAGAAATCCGGTTTCCCTCATAGTGAAGGTATGTTTAGATTTTCACTGTGGCTGGGCCCGTCCCAAATCAATGGTGTGGATGATGATGAGCACTATCACATTTCTGTGGTAGGAATCCTCCCTAAACAGTACCTGATCGACCTTCCAGTCCATTCTCATGGAGAACCCTCTCCATTACTGGCCCAGGGAGCTGACCCCCGGCAGCTCTGATGATGTCTAAAAGATAAAGATACAGCTAATACAAAACCATTGTACTTTCCATATACAAATTCTAATGTGCTGCGTGACAATCATGCGTTTGAGTTATATCATATCAACTATAAAACAATCACAGCTGTAGCTTCATTCTGTCACCCTGATTACATTTAGTGTCAGTCAGAAAGAGATGAAAGAACAGTCACATGCAGGATGGTCTAAGAGAAAGTGAGAATGAACGAGATGTCCAGGCCTAGAGCTAAATGACCATGCAGGTGAAGCTTACCTTGTATCCCACCCTCTTCAATGTCAGCCTATGGGGAAACAGAGGAGACAATTTTAAGTGGAACCCCTGGTCCTAACGGTCCTACAGTCACTGTCTCCCCCAAACACTTTCCTCTTCATCCCTTATCTCTCTCAGGCCCTGCGCACTGCCATAAATATGTCACAGTAACCATTAGAGCAGTGTGGTGCTGGGCTCAGCTTCGTCACACCATGAGTGTTAGAGATGGATACACACTGAACTTCCTTACCAAGTGTTAGTGTGAGCTAAAGATGGACCATACACAAACCTGAATGTAAAAGTTCAAGTAATGGCCAGTATATTATATACACTGAGTGTGCCAAACACACCTGCTTTTTCTATGACATAGACTGACTAGGTGAATCCAGGTAAAAGTTATGATCCCTTATTGATGTCACCTTTCCAAAATTAGCCATGGATGGAGATAAGGATTTGGACTGGTTCTACTTAATTCTCCGTACTAGACAATGATATAACAGCAATTCTGATCCAACCATAAATTCATACATTGTTGTGCCCCTGAACTGAGAGGATGGAAGTTCAATATGTAGCAAGATGTAGTAGGCTAATGTTAACTAGCTTAACGTTGCCCATGAAAGGAAGTTGGGCTAGTGAGCAAGAATTTTAGCCAGGTAGCCCAGGGCAAACAAAAACTACAAGCTGTATGACAGAGTGATAGCCTGTTTTGTCAACAGGAAAGAGAGGAGGATGACATTGGCGTTTCTCTCTAAGTAGGGTGAGTCAACATGTTTTTTCCATTATGCGCACACACACTCACTCACTCACTCACTCACTCACTCACTCACTCACTCACTCACACTCACTCACTCACTCACTCACTCACTCACTCACTCACTCACTCACTCACTCACACACACACACACACACACACACACACACACACACACACACACACACACACACACACACACATACACATACACATACACATACACACACACACGAGTACCATGGACAGCCACATCATGTTTGGCGTATGTTGATTGGACTAAATTATTATTGTCTTATTATTGTCTCTGCCTAAGGCCTATTTATCACAGTGGCAAGGCATATGAAGTAACAGGTTATAGAGCAAACAACAACAATTATCACTTTTTTTCTGGCTTGGCTTCCCCGGTGATTTTACCCACGCACCACTACTGGTGGAATGCTTTCGACACCTTGTCCAGGCCCCGACGAATTGAGGCTGTTCTGAGGGGAAAAGGCGGTGCAACTCAATATTAGGAAGGTGTTCCTAATGTTTTATACACTCAGTGTATGTTCCCCTGTAGAGTTCACAGTTGGTACGGGGTCAAAGTCCTGTCAGTCAATAGCCAGACACCCTTTAGGGCTCCCCCAATGTGTAGGGCTATAACGTCACTAAATGTCAGAGTCAGTTTTCCATTGGGTAGCATACATACACTCCTACTTTAAAACAGGGGATCGGCACTTTGCAATGTACTGTGGTTTGATTTCCAAAGGGAGGCAAAAACCAATCTGTTGAAAAGGTCATAACTGCATGAACAACGGGATACTTTACTATAGAGAGGAGTGGTTTCTGCTGAACATCAATCTGTAGGATCAAAGGCTTAGTGAGGGAAAAGATCTTCAACTGCTGTAGTTGTGAAATATCGAAGCTATTTATATTGCACAGTTCCAAACTGAATCAGGTGTTATTGATGTAAAAACATTGAGAATATTGAGTAAAACACACATTTGGGGTAAAAAAAAGTATACCGAACATAAATATAAATGCACACGCAACAATTTCAACGTTTTTACTGAGTTACAGTTCATAGAAGGAAATCCGTCAATTGAAATAAATTCATTAGGCTCTAATCTATGGATTTCACATGACTGGGCAGGGACTACCCCAGGACTACCTGACATGATGACTCCTTGCTGTCCCCAGTCCACCTGACCATGCTGCTGCTCCAGTTTCAACTGTTCTGCCTTATTATTATTCGACCATGCTGGTCATTTATGAACATTTGAACATCTTGGCCATGTTCTGTTATAATCTCCACCCGGCACAGCCAGAAGAGGACTGGCCACCCCACATATGCTCTCTCTAATTCTCTCTTTCTTTCTCTCTCTCGGAGGACCTGAGCCCTAGGACCATGCCCCAGGACTACCTGACATGATGACTCCTTGCTGTCCCCAGTCCACCTGACCGTGCTGCTGCTCCAGTTTCAACTGTTCTGCCTTATTATTATACGACCATGCTGGTCATTTATGAACATTTGAACATCTTGGCCATGTTCTGTTATAATCTCCACCCGGCACAGCCAGAAGAGGACTGGCCACCCCACATAGCCTGGTTCCTCTCTAGGTTTCTTCCTAGGTTTTGGCCTTTCTAGGGAGTTTTTCCTAGCCACCGTGCTTCTACACCTGCATTGCTTGCTGTTTGGGGTTTTAGGCTGGGTTTCTGTACAGCACTTTGGGATATCAGCTGATGTACGAAGGGCTATATAAATACATTTGATTTGATTTGATTTGGGTGCAGCCATGCATGGGCCTGCGAGGGCACAGGCCCACCCACTTTGGAGCCAGGTCCACCCACTAGGGAGCCAGGCCTAGCCAATCAGAATGGGTTTTTCCTCACAAAAGGGCTTTATTACAGACCTAAATACTCCTCAGATGATCCCGCAGGTCAAGAAGGTGATGTGGAGGTCCTGGACTGGCATGGTTACGTGTGGTCTGCCGTTGTGAGGCCTGTTGGATGTACTGCCAAATTCTCTAAAACGACGTTGAAGGCGGCTTAAGGTAACAGCTCTGGTGGCCATTCCTGCAGTCAGCATGCCAATTACATGCTTTCTCAAAAGTTGACACATGTGTGGCATTGTGTTGTGTGACAAAACTGCACATTTTAGTGGCATTTTCTTGTCCCAAGCACAAGGTGCACCTGTGTAATGATCATGCAGTTTAATCAGCTTTTTGATATGCCACACCTGTCAGGTGGATGGATTATCTTGGCAAAGGAGAAATGCTCACTTTCCATGTTGCATTTATATTTTTGTTCAGTATATAATGGGGAAAATCTGCTAAGAGATCTAATATGGCACAGAGGTATTCTAATTGATTAAGTATATTATAAATCATATTGAAACTCAGGTTCTCGGAATGTCTCTGCTTTTTCCACTTGCCTGGCTGTGGTTCTGGGCATTGGTGACTGTGTAGCTTGTGGATTCAATGACCTCCACTATATCCTCTTCAGTTGGCAACCTAATACACATACAACATTCACACGATGATGACCGTAACACCACATAACATGTGAAACCAACACATTAACATACAAACCCATTCACACATACAATACATACATGCAGAGGCATCAATACAGTTCAGTGGAGGGTCAGTATCAAGTGCTTTATGTAAGAGATATAAAAACATCTGAACATATCAACTCCCTCAGCCAACAGGCATGGGGAGTGATGATAGACTCCTCTGTGTAGTTCTCAGCGCTGGGGACAGGCTGTCTCACCACTGGTCCCTCTGTGAGTTCTGTGAGCGCTGCGCCCAGGGACAGGCTGGGGGTTCTCGCTCAGCCACTGGTCCCTCAAGGACTTCCGCTGATGGAGAGAGAGAGAGAGAGAGAGAGAGAGAGAGAGAGAGAGAGGATGAGGAGAGATTTGGAGAGAGAGAGAGAGGGAGGGAGGGAGGGAGAGAGAGAGAGAGAGAGAGAGAGAGAGAGATGGAGAGAGAAAGAGGGTTGGTGACTATGACTAGGGTCTGCTATGTCCTGTGCAGTTAGCATATGCATGAAACAGCCTATGCTCTGAGCCTTCTCTCTCAGCATGCAGCTTCCCCAACTGCCAGCTCATCCTTCCAAAACAAGCCTATTCTCTCAAATTCCCCATAGCAAAAGAAGCTAACAAAAACAAAAGCCTTCTGTCTCTATGAATACTGAAACGGTTATCCAGCATGCAGTAACCAAAACAAACAGCCCCTAGACACAGAGCTCTGGCTGCCATTTTGGATCTCCAGCAGGATGAGTGAGGCCAAGAGCCTGGTGTTATCTGTCTGTGAGGGAGAAACTGCCCCCAAACTGTCCCCAAACCCGGGTGTAGGCTTGATCACAAGGGGTTTGATTGAGAATGACAATAATAAACGTGACCATGTTAATTTAGAGAGTGTTTGTAAATGGACCAACCTACTGTACATTGGCTGCGACTCAGTTAGTTCCCTTTCAACCTTTGAAGCAGAAACCTTCCAGAGCCCAGAGGTACAGTAAAGGAGGGGTCCTCCTTTCATTCTAACTCAGGTATGACAACACCAAGCCGAGGGGTGAACATAGTCCTACCTGCCCCAAGCCTCATCAATTAGACATACGACGATGTGGGGAGTGTGAGAGGAAGCCAAGCCACAACAACAGACAGACAGTGGTGACAATGACACAACATTATATTGGAGTGGTGACACTAAGTTGGCCTTGTTCACAACTATTTGCCAAGACAACCTTTTGGATGGAAAGTGTGTGACCGCTCCATGTGGACCAGTCTCTTACTGTGCTCAGAGTCAGAAAAGAAATGTAAGACAGGACGGGAAGTGAGCTGTGCTTACAGAGATGCTCTAACTTCTGGGCTGACTGGGAACAAGAGACTGTTCTCACACTTCACACTGAGGAAGAAGGAAGCCCTGTGGCTTCAGACAACTCTCTTTCCTCTGCCATGTGTAAGGCTGGTGCCGCCAGCACAGCACACATCCTCAGGCAAACCCAGTAATGTAGAGTAGACTATTTGTGTGGGCGGCTGCCTGAGTGATATGTGTTGATGGAGCGGTTTTAGCCACTCCACCACTGATCTGACGTGAAGGAGTTAATGGGGTCCAACAGGGATCAGTGCTGGTGGTCCCAGTGGAGGAGAGAGTTACTGACAAAGATCAACACAATGCACAGCTCTCTCTCACTCTCACTCTGACTCACTCCCTCCCTCTTTCTCTACAACCACCTCATCCTTTCAGTTCCTCTCTTTCATGTGATTTCTCTCTCCGTTACAGAGGTCATGGTAGCAGAGATCATGGTAAGATGATGAGCAGAAGAGAGGTGAACAGGAAGGAGGAAGAAAAAGACTCTTATACAGAGGAATAGAGAATGCCTCAGGACACCTCATGGTGTTGGGGATGTTGTCTGGTGTTATGGAGCTAATTGAGTTTATCATCACACAGGAGGGCTCCACCCTGGGCATGTGAACCAGCTGCCAGCCATGTGGCTCCCTGCAACAGGACAACAGGGAAGGACAGACAGATAGATCCAGACAGACCTTGCGCTGGGCCTGCGTCAGCCACTCCTCCTCTATCTCCCTCCTTGCTTTCTCGTCGTCCTGCTGCTTACGTCGCTTGTCCTGGTGATGGGAGAAGAAGAGAAAGAGAACAACAAAAAAAGAGAGATTTAGGGTTGAGTGGATTTAGATATATAATTATGTTTCTGAACCTAATGAGGAGCACTTCCTGTAATTAAGCATCTCAGACGTGTGTCACCACAGAGACAGAGTCCCACAGCTCACACTGCTTTCAAGCTCTACTGAGATAGTCATAGTTGTCATTTGAATGATGCTAGTGGAGGAGAAGATAACAGCACAACTACAGTACTGTATACAGTATAAGTGAAAAGCTGTGAAAGTAGATTAGAGTGACAAGCCCCATAGACATATATGCTGTTGACCGGTGGAACAGCTGGTTCTTTAAGGTCAAAGTGCAGAGAAACGGAGATGAAGGGGCAAGGCTAGGAGTACGTGGGCATGCCAGCACTCCATCATCATCAGCTAGTCTGACAGTAACACACATATCACACATACTGCACATTCATGTTCTGTCAGGAGGAGCGGTTCACTCCCATACATTAGCACCAATCCAGGCCTGAGACAGGAAACCACCACTGCTATCCCTTCGGACCTCTCATACTTTCCCCAACATCCCTCCTTTCAAAAGCAACTGCAATTAGATTACACTAAACAGAAGGGCTAATTTAGATCAGACTTTAATTAACGATTTTGGTCTAACCTAATTCAATAACAACTGTGTTGTGGCATAACAAGTGGGAGTTGGCTAGACCCCACTGCATCAAAGAAAGACAGGATAAAGCATGGAGGGAAGGCATGAGCATTGTGTGTGTGTGTGTGTGTGTGTGTGTGTGTGTGTGTGTGTGTGTGTGTGTGTGTGTGTGTGTGTGTGTGTGTGTGTGCTGGTCCCTGTGTGTTTAACCCTGTGTGAGGTGTGTGTGTGTGTGGACAGACCTGGGGAGAGCAGGTATGTGATGTGATGTGTGTATGTGATGTGTGTATTTCTACTGTATCTTAGATGCTCAAACATCTGTCCCAAATAAAATTTGATTTGATTTGTGTTTAACCCATGCTGATGAGGTCAGGCTAGTGGCCATGGCTGAAGCAAACACCATGTGAATGTACATGGCTGAGGGAGAGCAATTGAATTATTCAAACATGGACAGACCTGGGGGTGGAGAGCAGGTATGTGATGTGGAGATGTGACATGGCTGAGGGAGAGCAGGTATGTGATGTGGATGTACATGGCTGAGGGAGAGCAGGTATGTGATGTGGATGTACATGGCTGATGGGATGAGTGATGTGGATGTACAGGTATGTGATGTGGATGTACATGGCTGAGGGAGAGCAGGTATGTGATGTAGATGTACATGGCTGAGGGAGAGCAGGTATGTGATGTGGATGTACATGGCTGAGGGAGAGCAGGTATGTGATGTGGATGTACATGGCTGAGGGAGAGCAGGTATGTGATGTAGATGTACATGGCTGAGGGAGATATCCATCATATACGCATAATGTATAGTACATGTCAATGTGCTCTGTGTGGGTTGTGTGCCTAATGTTAGAATGTCTTTAATTGTGTTGACTTCTGCAGAATGTGAGGTTAAAAAGGATAACTATTTACAGATCACTGCTTTGATGCAGAGTAAAAGCCTCTCAGCCCTGACCGTTGTTGTGCGTCTTTATCAATGCACAAGTTCAAATACATTTGTAAGGTGGAACTAAAACCCTGAGACTCACCTCTATAGCCTGCACTCTCTGCTGGTACTTCTCTGCCTCGTCCATGTTGGGTCTACAACACAAGAACACAGAGGAGAGTTATAGTTACTTTATCCTACTGTAGCAGTCCAGAAAACTGTTCATCATTTAAATGAAACTCAATTATTTAAAGTTGTTCCACACATATTTAGCGAAAGTGCAGAACTAATTTGCAATTCCCCTCGCTGTGGGACAGTGGATGAGAGAGTGTGATGATGTGATGCCTGATCCTAGATCAGTCATATATCAAAGCAGTGCAGAGGCTTATCATGGAGAGACTGCTACACTACTGTATTCTGTCATGTACTGGGTCCTTTTGGGTGTTGTCCTGTCATCCTTCAAACCATCAACTACATGCTCATATTATTATACACTTTCCACAGAGGTGACTGGAAAACTGCCTGTTAGCAAATCTGCACTTGAGATGATTACTACATAATTCTTATCTAATTATTTTCTAAACCCCTAAGTGAGAGAGCAGAGAGGAACTGGGAGAAGGGAGAGCACATAGCAGCCTTTGATGCTGAGTTGCTGAGCTCCCAACAGTAATAAGGCTGATTGAAATGAAAGGAACGATTGATTCCTGGAGCAGCAACCTCACACACACATAAAGTGTATGAGAAGAGGGAGTAACACAGAGGCTGAGGAGAGGACTATGGATCAGTTTGACTTACAGTAAGAGTGGGAGTGGAGAGCTGCTCTCAGAAGATGTATTCGGTTTACACCGCCTTTCCCCCTCTGTTTTCACTCCAGTCATACGTTATCATCAACTGTAAATAAAACGCTGTAAACCAACCTGTCACAGCTTTGATCATCACTGACATGACAATGACACTAGTCCAGAGTGTACTACAGAGTGTGCTCCAGTACAGAGTGTACTACAGAGTGTATTACTCTACAGAGTGTACTACATAGTGTACTAATCTACAGTACACTGTGTACTACAGTAAACTGTGTACTACAGTACAGCGTGTACTACAGAGTGTACTACACGAGAGTGTACTACGTAGTGTATTACACAATAGTGTGTAGTACACTCTGTAGTAATACGCTGTAGTGCAGTACACTCTGTAGTAATACTCTGTAGTGTAGTACACTCTGTAGTAATATTCTGTAGTGTAGTACACTCTGTAGTAATACTATGTAGTAATACTCTGTGCAGTACACTGTGTACAGTATTATACTCTGTAGTGGGTAGTACACTCTGTAGTAATATTCTGTAGTGTAGTACACTCTGTAGTAATACTGGGTGTAGTACACTACAGAGCATTACTACAGAGTGTACTACACTGTAGTACACTGGGTGTACTACACTACAGAGTATTACTACAGAGTGTACTACACTTGAGAGTATTACCACTGGGTGTACTACACTACAGAGCATTACTACAGAGTGTACTGCAGTATCTCCTCCTGTCATCTCTTTAAACATACTTAGAAGTGTTGACAGAAGAAGAGCTGGAAGAGCCCCTTGAGTCAAACTCCAACAACTGTCAGAATGGCTACACACACACACACACACACACACACACACACACACACACACACACACACACACACACACACAGACACACACACCAAAGCTCACTCTGAGAGACGGCTGCTTGATTGAAGTTGCAGATGTGTTAAGCAATAAAATATCCATTAGGATTTATAGCCAATGACAGCCATTTCATGAGAGCAGAAGAGATTATAATTATACACTATTTTAATTATACAGGTTATAATTCAACCTCAGATATTTACCTTATATCTGTAAATGAACAAATATTCTATACACATGATATACATGATTGGTATAACTAGCCTTCCATGGAGAATGGTACTCAAGAGGCACGGGTGACTATATTTTAAGTACTGTTCTGTCCAACTCAGATCCAACTCAGACTATATAGCATAAGTGGTTAGAGATTGAGGATGGTTGTTTGGTGTCTGAGGGCTGCACAGCTACAGTGTGATATAGCCATAATCAGCCACACAGGCCTATTGTTAGTCCCAGGTGGGCATTGTAGTGAGGGTGACGGACGGCTCTAGAGGGGGTGTTGGTAGAGGGGCTGTTGTATTGACGGCAGGGCTGTGATGGAGAGGGAGGGACTGTGACGTCTCACACCCAACACGGGGGTCATTAGTGGGCACTGTCACGGTGATGGAGTGCCACAGGCAGAGGTTCATTAGAAGAAGCACGAGGGCGCTGCCAACCCGGGGGACTCTCTTTGTCCAGATGATGGACGCCTTACACACTGCAAACTGCCAGCCATCACAGAGCCCCCCCCACACACACACACACACACACTCACTAGGACACCCCAGTCCTTCTGTGTCTGTCTGGGTACGACTGGCTGCTGCTACCCTGGAGGGGGGGTTGTTGCTGCTGTTTCTAGACACCATTTGTTGCATGGCATTTTCCTGGGAATCAGCTAATGTGATGTGTGCTGCTTATCATATGAGCCCACACTCCTTAGAGAGATAGAGAGATTTCCTGGGAGGACGTCAAGGGACCGGACCTTCCAGGGAGCTTCGCAGGGTTTCTGCTTAACTTAAATGTAACTTCCGAAGAGAAATGACTAGGGACAAAGGGACAGAAACTTTCCATGCATCAAATGTCCATGTACACTGTACTGTAACTCAGCCCCTTGAGAGACCCTGACCTGAAAGAGAGAGATAGAGGAAAGAGAGACACCTGGGTCCTCTGTGACCTGACCTGAGGGGAAAACACAATGTACTTCCAACAGCTACAAATCGAGCACTTAAGCCAGAGTCCCTGCAACCCTTTTCCACTGAGCGGAGTCTTGGAGCGGGACCAAAATGGAATGTAAGCACAGACACTGAGGCTGGTGTGTGGGTGGCCCTCACCTGTCCCCACTCTGTCACTGAGCTCTCTCTCTCTCTCTCTCTCTCTCTCTCTCTTGTCAGCAGAGAGAGGAGTGCTCACGGAACATGGAGTGCCCACTCAGGCTGAACTGATTTCTCTCCAGCTGTGGGTGAGATCCAGGGACGGAGTGAGTGTGTTGTGTGTCACATTGAGTGTGTCACAGGGGAACACAGATAGTATGTACAGAAAGGTGGGGGATGTAAATGGGTGGGTGATGTGTGTGTGTGTGTGGGAGAGAGATAGATAGATCTGACCTGTGTTTCTCAGCCACAAACAACTGCAAGACGTCTGACAGTCAGCGCCTTATGTTCTCCAAGGGGGTTGGGAATCTCCTCTGTGTTTTCCGCTTAAGGCACGGCTCACTGAATGTGACTGTGAGACTGGAGGGGGGAGGAACACTGGGAGATATTTACACCAGTAGCACAGCAGGAGGCACATTCTGTAGCCTGACACCATACAGCACAGTATGCATTACTGATGCATACAGAAATAGTTTAAAGGCGTTACACATTCAGTATTACTGTAATCACTATGCTGTACGAACAATACTCAAGAAGAGCACTGCCCATATGTTTGTAATGGTGGGTGGAAACATAGGGGAAAATGTAACATGTAAATGTTACTTCTCCATAGGGAACCCAGTTTATCACTGTGTGGAGGATCAGTATAACTTCACCCTGGAATCCTAACTATGTGGACGGGGCTGGAATGGATCTCTCCCTGGAGCTCCCCATGGACTCACTGTGGGGGAGACCAGACCAGCCCCGGGATGGGGGTCAATTGGTCTCCAGGATTTCTGGTATACATTAAGTTGAGTGCCAGGAGTTTTTCCTGACTGTGTGATCTACCCAGGAAAGACTTGGCCTTAGTTGTGACTATAACTAGGGCTCAGATTTTTTTTCTGGCCAGGTCCCATGATCTGGGAAAAACTAATGGCCCTAAATGCATCGTAATCGCAATCGTTAGTGTAAAAACAAGAAATGGCCAATGTGGTCTGGCCACTGGTCTTCATGGCACATCCAGTCCACAGAGTGAGACAAATTCAGACCCTGACACTTAGCCATATTCTACATGGGGGTGAGAGTCAGCCAGTCCAGAGAGAAAGCGATTCTCTGTCCCAGAAACCAGTCATGTACAAAAGTTACACTGCTCCGCTCTCTAATGTATAATTCAGCACTAGGAAGGCATTCTATATGTCCCCCGGAATCGACTCGGTTTTTAAAGTTACTTTCTGTGTTGTTTTCCAAGTCCTCCTCTACTTCCCATTGCTGAAAGCATGGATTCAATTGTTTATACTTTTGGTTTTTAATAAAGTGCAAGTGCTTTAAGTCGTTGTGGGTGTGCATGTCAGCATGCATTTGTTGCTTTGTGTGAATCTGTGTACGTGTGTTTGGTAGATTGAGTGCTGGAAGTAAAGGGAGCCGTAAAAGTGACAGAATATGAGTGGAATCAGAAATATTTGATTTGAATGCCACAGAAGTATAACTCACAGAGCATTCTTCCCCGAAATCAAAAGCAGGTCTGGAGGAGGAAGCTCACAGCTCTGTGACTGATGTGACGGTGGGAACTCTGGAGATGTGAGAACAGTATAAGCTCCCAGTGAGATTCTGGAGGTTATCAGGAAGCCACACATCTCTCCTGGTAAGCCAGTACACAGCTGTAGTTATACTAGCTAAATATTTTATTCACATCCAAAACATCTCTAAATGGGATGTAAGGCAGGGATCAGGGAGATAATTGGCCTTAGCAGAGGTGTTCACCCAGCAACAATATTCATACACCAGTAACTATGGGATGTCCTGAACTCTGTAACCAACACCACCATTTCCAGGAACAGAGGTGCAGCTAACATTCCAGTACAATGAAGTCAACTGGAGAATACAGCACGTTCCATCGGAATCACTGTTGTCCAGACATACTGTAGACTGTGGAACTGTACTAGGCTCAGGACAGGAGAGCCCCAACCCTCCTCAGCCTGGCACATGATGGGCTGCTAGGAGCCAGGACTTACAGGCCAGTACTCAGCTGATAGCACTCAGCTTAGCAGGGGAGACTGACTCACATTAATGGACTCTCTGTCAGGGACTTCCACCTGGGCCACACACACACACACACACACACACACACACACACACACACACACACACACACACACACACACACACACACACACACACACACACACACACACACACACACACACACACACACACACACACACACACACACACACACACAATGAAGCTCCTGCCATGTTGAGGCCCAGATTGCAGGACATGTGTCTGTTGCCTACCAAGCATTTGCATTGTCATTGTGGATTACTTCATCATTGGGTTCAATTACCATCAGAGCTGTGCTTGGTGGCACAGATGGCTCATGTGTGCTCTGTTTGTTTGTCTGAGCCTCTCTGTCAATGTCTCTAATTAGAATAAGGAGAAACAGTATGCTGCTTCCCAACAGGAAGTAAGATGCAGCAATACACTCCATTTAACTTCACAAGAACTCACACAGGAGCTCCGCCTATCACGTGCATGTGTTCAAACACGTTCAAACGCGCATGCGCACGAACACACACCCACACTTACTAACACACACACTTCACCAACTTTCCCTGGCAAACACACTTGGATGGAAATGCTCTCTCACTTCTTAGCCTCTTAGAGCTACCCCCCTACTTTTTTCAATTTCCGCCTGAAGACATACCCAAATCTGACTGCCTGTAGCTCAGGCTCAGAACCAAGGATATGCATATTCTTGATTTCATTTGAAAGAAAACACTCTGACGTTTGAGTAAATGTGAATTGAATGTAGGAGAATATAACACAATAGATCTGGTTTAGATAATACAATGAAAAAAATGTAAATAAAAAAACATTTTTATTGTTGTATCATCATCTTTAAAATGAACAAGACAAAACAAACATTCAGATAGTTTTACAATGCAAATGAGGTGAAAGAAAAGGCAAAAAAGGCCATGGTGGCAAAGTAAAAATAAAAAACACTAATGGTAGTTTTGCAATGGAAGAATGTGCAAAGTAGAAATAAAAATAATGGGGTGCAAAGGAGCAAAATGAATAAATAACATAAATACAGTAGGGAAAGAGGTAGTTGTTTGGGCTAAATTATAGGTGTGGGGGTGGGGTGGGGCGGCAGACACACGCATCTCACATTTCATTACATTACATTTTTATATATTGCTACTAAAATGTTTAAAAATCACAAATAATATTTTATATTATTAATTTCAAACAACAGCATTAGCATGAGAAGAACTTACCAGTCCAAAACGATGTCCTCTCCGTTCAAAAAATATTCCTCCATTTGGGAATCGCTAAATTAATCGTCCTCCAACAATCTCTGTCTCACTTTCCCGATCAATTTCTTCTAAAATTGTGTTTACATCTGTATATCTAGACTTAGATTTAGCTTTCCCTGACTTAGTCGCTATACTGATTGATATATAAACAGCTGAATATGCGCTTTACCAAAACAACGCTGTGCGTAACATGCGTTGCTCCTTCCGGTATGAAACTTCAATGGCGAATGACCCTCTTTACGCCGGAGTTTACTACATGGGTTGGTCTTCCAACACATAAACATTACATATTGCCGTTTACCTTAGCTCATTGGCTATCTACCCAGCTAGAGTTCAAGACGATCAGTGGTCATTGGGTTCAAATACAGTCAATCAACGAAACAGCGGTCATATCATTGGTGCACAATGATGTCATTACTTGTTGTCTTCAAATCGGTTTCTTTCAGGCAATACGTCCCGCGAAATGACCCATCAGGTTTGGTTGTGTTACAAACAAACCAGTTGATTGCAATGAAACCAAGCATGATGGGAAAAGTCACTATTTACATCGAATGTGTCGTCAAAAATGGAATGAGACGGAATTCACGACACAAGCGGTTCACAAAATGTTTCGTGTTAGGCTATAAAAATGGATTTTATCAAACAAAAGACCATTCATTGTGTAACAATAAGCATTGGGATTGCAAACAGAGGAACATCGTCAAAGGTAAACAATTAATTTTATTGCAGTTTGTGATTTTGTTACGCCTGTGCTGGTTGAAATAGTTGTTTTTTATGGGGCTCTATCCTCAGATAATCGCATCGTATTTTTCACAGTATAAACCTTTTTTAAATCGGACAACACAGTTGGATTAGCAAGATTCTAGGCTTTCGAAACATGTGAGACACTTGTATTTTCATGAATGTTTAATATGACTATTTATGTAGCGATCACCGTATGTTGTCGAATTTCATCCCGCTAACGGGTACGGTGCGCAGAGGTTAACAGTTTTCCTAGAAAGAGTACTGAACTGTGTGCCGTTTATACTGAACAAAAATATAAACGCAACTTGTAAAGTGTTGGTCCCATGTTTCATGAGCTGAAATAAAAGATTTTCCATACGCACAAAAAGCTTATTTCTCTCAAATTGTGTGCACAAATTTGTTTATATCCCTTGCCATGATAATCTATCCACCTGACAGGTGTGGCATATCAAAAAGCTGATTAAACAGCATGGTCATTACACAGGTGAACCTTCCACAGATGTCTCAAGGTTATAGGGAGAGTGTAATTGGCATACTCACTGCAGAAATGTCCACCAGAGCTGTTGCCAGATAATTGAATGTTTGTTTCTCTACCATAAGCCGACTCCAAAGTTATTTCAGAGAATTTGGCAGTATATATAACCGCAGACCATGTGTATGGCTTCGTGTGGGCGAGTGATTTGCTGATGTCGACTTTGCGAACAGAGTGCCCCAGTGGCGGTGGGGTTATGGTATGGGCAGGTATAAGCTACTGACAACGAACACAATTGCATTTTATCGATGGCAATTTGAATGCACAGAGATACCGTGACAAGATGCTGAGGCCCATTGTCATGCCATTCATCCTCCACCATCAACTCATGTTTCATCATGATAATGCACAGCCCCATGTTGCAAGGATCTGTACACAATTCCTGGAAGCTGAACATTTCCCAGTTCTTTCATGGCCTGCATACCAGACATGTCACCCATTGAGCATGTGTGGGATGCTCTGGATCGACGTGTACGACAGCGTGTTCCAGTTCCCGTCAATATTTTGTAACTTCACACAGCCATTTTAGAGTTGTGGGACAACATTCCACAAGCCACAATCAACAGCCTGATCAACTCTATCAACTCTGTGTCACCTTGCATGAGGCAAATGGTGATCACACCCGATACTGACTTTTTCTGATCCACAACCCAATTTTTTAAAAGGTATTTGTGACCAACAGATGCATATCTGTATTCCCTGTCAGGTGAAATCCATAGATGAGGGCCTAATGATTTTATATCAATTGACTGATTTCCTTATATGAACTGTAAGTCGATAAAATCTTTGAAATTGTTGCATGTTGTTTTTATGTTTTTGTTCAGTATAAATGCCTGTCCTATTGTCAATGGATAAAATAGGGTGGGACCAGGAGACGTGAAAGTGTGGTTGTGTTGAGCATAAACTGTTCAAGTATTCAGTTAATAAGTGATCCAAACCCAGGAGTTCCCAAAACCTTTTGGCCCATGACCCCATTTTGATATAAAAATGTTTTGTGACCCCACCATGTAAAAAAAGTAATGCAATCAACAGCCATTGTATACTTTTTTATTATTGGAGCCATGACAGTTTATTACAAATCAGTCTGCCGGTACTTGGGACAGTATTTCAATCTGAAGGGAGTATGGTTTGAAGTAAATTAAATGCATCAGAAAGGTATTGGGAAGTTCAGAAGATCAGAGCCTGGTCTTGTCTACTCTGTTTTAATGAGTCCTGCGTGGCTTTAGGGCATGGTAGAAGGAAACAGAAGACACATACATGTTTCTTAGAGTGTTACCTTTCAGTGATGGGGTCATAATATTTTGTAGCTTAAACCGTTGAAACGATGGAGCCACATTTGTAGGAAGAAAACTGAAACCGCTCTGTTAATTACAACTGTATCTAGTGGCTACTGGAGGGTCCTGGCATAACCCCAGTTCCATGAACCAAGTTTCTCTCCCGAACTCATTTTCAAACCAGGCGAACCCTAGTTAGGGAAACGCTGTCCCAACTGCAGTGTATGTACAGTATGTCAGGCTGCATCCTCTTCCCTGCGGTACCTACCGTGCCAAATCAAAGCAATACCACGAGGAGGTGACTGAGCCTAGCTATAGTTAATGGGAACAGACCAGTGTACAAAATGATCAGATGCAGCCAACGCTTCCACCCCACCTCAATCCTCCACTGACATTACTGTCCATACACATGGATACACATGGACACTTGGCTGCATAAACAAGCAGGCAGAAACAATGTGCTCTAGATTGCATGAAGTGTTACTGTAGTCTGCAACAGCACATTGTGTGAATGGAATATTCTGCACAATGAGGGCCGAGAATACACAGTGTTGACCCAGGAAAATCTCATCTCATAAATAGTTAAAAAGCTGGGCTTTTAAAAGAATTGGTCAACTTGTTCGGCGGTCTGCAAAATATGCATTCAGGGAGGTGGAAACGTGCTTTTCTGGGCTGCCTAGCACTCAATAGCTCTGGTCTGTAGAATGTGGCCTATAAGCATGCCTGGTTAACTTTGAGAACCTGCTCTGCTCACATAGACTTCTCTCTACCTCTACCCAACACACAGAACACCTCATCCTTTACACTGTTGACCATTATCATCACGTTATACAGTTCCATTAACAGCAGAGTTGTCATCACTATGGAGAGAAAAGCCATAGCACAATGAGTTAAAGCTGGTGAACCTTACGTTACTTTCAGTGATTCAGCCGTTCTCGTCCATGATCAGAATGAAACTACCCACAATGACCAATCAACATTACGGCATTACAGCAATTACTGTCTGGCCGGCAACATCAAATTTGAAAGGCCTAATCCTCATTCAGTAATAAAGACTCTAGCAATGTAAGTAATGAGCAATATAACTACTGACCTTTCATTTACTGCTGCTTAAAATGACAGCTAGGTCACACTTTTGAGCTGAGGCTGGGGTCCTATGTGGCTCAGTTGGTAGAGCAGGCCGTTTGCAATGCCAGTGTTGTGGGTTTAATTCCCATGGTGCACCTGTAAGAAAATGTAGGCACTCTCTACAGTAAGTCACTCTGTATATATAAGAGCATCTGCTAAATTACTAAAATATCAAGAAAAGAATGTAAGGCAAAAGTGTTTGTTGAGGACGTTCAAGGTGTAGCTATCAGTACCTGTGCCCTGCAGGAGGCCAGGTTTAGGTTTGTGAGCAAACCAAAATTGGTTCTGTAAAGGTTTCCAGCACATTTGTTAGGTTGTGGCAAAATTTCTCTTAACATAAAAACTGTCTAGTTGTGATGATTATAGAATGTTTGTATAAAACACTTACCTGATGTTCCTAGTACACATTTAATCTGTTCCCAGAATGTTTCATGATGTTGTGGGAAGATTGTGTGGACACTATAAGAGATTATAAGAGTTCCCAAAACACAAAAACTGTCCACTTGTGATGATTATTTAAATGTTTCTATTAGGTTGCAAAAAACAACAACATTTGCCTGATGTTGCAATAACATTCCCAGGACAATTATTTTGTTTCTTTAAAAGTTCCTAAAACATTTCTTTAGGTTGTAGGGATATGACAAGAAATAGGTTCCTAAAAGACAAAAACTGTCCATTTGTGCTGACATTCAGATAATGTTTGTATCTGGGTGCACAAAACATTCCTTTAATGTTGCAAGAATGTTGACAGAGCAGCCTTTCTAAGTTCTTTAAAGGTTCCCAGAAAATTTTATTAGGTTTTGGGAACAGTGTGGCTGCATTACAAGAGATGCATGGTTGTGATGAAATTCATACAATTTTTAAGTTAAGGTTGCACAGGACATTCCCTTAATGTTATAAGAATTAAATAAGACAGTTTCTATGATGTTGGTAGACTATTCCATTGACGTTAACGAACGTCATAAAAACAGACTCATTGCTGCAGACTCATTGGTCGGGCCATGATTCCCCCGAAAAATGACCCGCCAAACCGCACTTCTTAACACCCGCTCGCTTAACCCGGAAGCCAGCCGCACCTATGTGTCGGAGAAAACACCATTCAACTGACAACCGAAGTCAGCCTACAGGCGCACCGGCCCACCACAAGAAGTCGCAAGAGCGCAATGAACCATTTAAAGCCCCCCCGGACAAACCATCCCCTAACCCGACGATGCTGGGCCAATTGTGCACCGCCCTATGGGACTACCGATCATGGCCGGTTGTGATACAGCCCGGGATCGAACCTGGGTTTGTTTACTTTTTATTTTTTTTATTTTGTTTATTTCACCTTTATTTAACCAGGTAGGCTAGTAGAGAACAAGTTACCATTTGCAACTGCGACCTGGCCAAGAAAAGGCATAGCAATTTGACACATACAACAACACAGAGTTACACATGGAATAAACAAAACATAGTCAATAATACAGTAGAACAAAAGAAAACAAAAAGTCTATATGCAGTGAGTGCAAATGAGGTAAGTTAAGGGAGTTAAGGCAATAAATAGGCCATGGTGGCGAAGTAATTACAATATAGCAATTAAACACTGGAATGGTAGATGTGCAGAAGATGAATGTGCAAGTAGAGATACTGGGGTGTAAAGGAGCAAGATAAATAAATAAATACTGTATGGGGATGAGGTAGGTAGATAAATTGGCTGTTTACAGATGGGCTATGTACAGGTGCAGTGATCTGTGAGCTGCTCTGACAGCTGGTGCTTAAAGCTAGTGAGGGAGATATGAGTCTCCAGCTTCAGAGATTTTTGCAGTTCGTTCCAGTCATCGGCAGCAGAGAACTGGAAGGAAAGACGACCAAAGGAGGAATTGGCTTTGGGGGTGACCAGTGAGATATACCTGCTGGAGTATGTGCTACGAGTGGGTGCTGCTATAGTGACCAGTGAGTTGAGATAAGGCGGGGCTTTACCTAGCAGAGACTTGTAGATAACCTGTAGCCAGTGGGTTTGGCGACGAGTATGAAGCGAGGGCCAACCAACGAGAGCATACAGGTCGCAATGGTGGGTAGTGTATGGGGCTTTGGTGACAAAACGGATGGTACTGTGATAGACTGCATCCAGTTTGTTGAGTAGAGTGTTGGAGGCTATTTTAAAGATGACATCACCGAAGTCGAGGATCGGTAGGATGGTCAGTTTTACAAGGGTATATTTGGCAGCATGAGTGAAGGATGCTTTGTTGCGATATAGGAAGCCAATTCTAGATTTAATTTTGGATTGGAGATGCTTGATGTGAGTCTGGAAGGAGAGTCTACAGTCTAACCAGACACCTAGGAATTTTAGTTGTCCATGTATTCTAAGTCAGAGCCGTCCAGAGTAGTGATGCTGGACGGGCGAGCAGGTGCGGGCAGTGATCGGTTGAATAGCATGCATTTAGTTTTACTTGCATTTAAGAGCAGTTGGAGGCCACGGAAGGAGAGTTGTATGGCATTGAAGCTTGTCTGGAGGTTAGCTAACACAGTGTCCAAAGAGGGGCCAGAAGTATACAGAATGGTGTGGTCTGCGTAAAGGTGTACCAGAGAATCACCAG
Source organism: Oncorhynchus tshawytscha (assembly GCF_018296145.1). Taxonomy (NCBI): domain Eukaryota; kingdom Metazoa; phylum Chordata; class Actinopteri; order Salmoniformes; family Salmonidae; genus Oncorhynchus; species Oncorhynchus tshawytscha. The sequence goes on along the minus strand of NC_056448.1, from coordinate 16,431,822 downwards.
CAGCAAGAGCAACATCCTTGGCCAGGTTGATGAATACGGCTGCACAGTAATGTCTCTTATTGATGGCGGTTAAGATGTCGTTAAGGACCTTGAGCGTGGCTGAGGTGCACCCATGACCAGCTCTGAAACTAGATTGCATAGCAGAGAAGGTACGATGGGATTCTAAATGGTCGGTAATCTGTTTGTTAACTTGGCTTTCGAAGACCTTAGAAAGACAGGGTAGGATAGATATAGGTCTGTAGCAGTTTGGGTCTATAGTGTCACCCCCTTTGAAGAGGGGAATGACCGCGGCAGATTTCCAATCTTTGGGAATCTCAGACGATACGAAAGAGAGGTTGAACAGGCTAGTAATAGGGGTTGCAACAATTTCGGTAGATCATTTTAGAAAGAGAGGGTCCAGATTGTCTAGCCCGGCTTATTTGTAGGGGTCCAGATTTTGCAGATCTTACAGACCATCAGCTATCTGGATTTGGGTAAAGGAGAAATTGTGGGGGCTTTGGCGGGTTGCTGTGGAGGGTTCCGGGCAGTTTACCGGGGTAGGGGTAGCCAAGTGGAAAGCATGGCCAGCCGTAGAGAAATGCTTATTGAAATTCTCAATTATAGTGGATTTATCGGTGGTGAACGTGTTTCCTAGCCTCAGTGCAGTGGGCAGCTGGGAGGAGGTGGTCTTATTCTCCATGGACTTTACAGTGTCAAATAACTTTTTTGAGTTAGTACTACAGGATGCAAATTTATGTTTGAAACTTTCCTAACTGCCTGTGTATATTTGTTCCTAACTTCCCTGAAAAGTTGCATATCACGGGGGCTATTCAATGCTAAAGCAGAACGCCACAGGATGTTTTTGTACTGGTCAAGGGCAAACAGGTCTGGAGTGAACCAACGACTATATCTATTCCTAGTTAAAAAAAAATTTGAATGGGGCAAGCTTGTTTAAGGTGGTGAGGAAGGCACTTTTAAAGAATAGCCAGGCATCATCTACTGACGGGATGAGGTCAATGTCATTCCAGGATACACCGGTCAATAAGAAAGGAATGCTCACAGAAGTGTTTTAGGGAGTGTTTGACAGTGATGAGGGGTGGTCGTTTGGTCGCAGACCCATTACGGATGCAAGCAATATGGCAGTGATCGCTGAGATCTTGATTGAAAACAGCAGAGGTGTATTTGAAGGGTGAGTTAGTTAGGATGACATCTATGAGGGTGCCCGTGTTTACGGATTTGGAGTTGTACCTGGTAGGTACATTGATAATTTGTGTGAGATTGAGGGCATCAAGCTTGGATTGTAGGATGGCCGGGGTGTTAAGCATGTCCCAGTTTAGGTCACCTAGTAGCACCAGCTCAGAAGATAGATGGGGGGCAATCAATTCACATATGGTATCGAGGGCACAGCTGGGGGCAGAGGGAGGTCTATAGCAAGCGGCAACAGTGAGAGACTTGTTTCTGGAAAGGTGAATTTTTAGAATTGTTTGGGTACAGACTTGGATAGTAATACAGAACTCTGCAGGCTATCTTTGCAGTAGATTGCAACACCGCCCCCTTTGGCAGTTCTATCTTGGTGGAAAATGTTATTGTTAGCGATGGAGATTTCAAGGTTTTTGGTGGTTTTCCTAAGCCAGGATTCAGACACGACTAAGACTGAGGTTGGCAGAGTGTGCTAAAACAGTGAGTAAAACAAATTTAGGGAGTAGGCTTCTAATGTTAACATGCATGAAACCAAGGCTTTTACGGTTACAGAAGTCAACAAATGAGAGCACCTGGGGAGTGGAGCTAGGCACTGCAGGACCTGGATTAACCTCCACATCACCAGAGGAACAGAGGAGAAGTAGGATAAGGGTACAGCTAAAGACTATATGAACTGGCCGTCTAGCACGTTCGGAACAGAGAGTAAAAGGAGCAGGTTTCTGGGCACGATAGCATAGATTCAAGGCATAGTGTACAGACAAAGGTAAGGTAGGATGTGAGTAAATTGGAGGTAAACCTAGGCATTGAGTAATGATGAGAGAGATATAGTCTCTAGAGACGTTTAAACCAGGTGATGTCATCGCATATGTAGGAGGTGGAACAACATGGTTGGTTAAGGCATATTGAGTAGGGCTAGAGGCTCTACAGTGAAATAAGACAGTAATCACTAACCAGGACAGTGATGGACGAGGCATATTGATATTAGAGAGAGGCATGCGTAGCCATGTGAACATATGGGTCCAGTGAGTGGTTGGGCTGACTGGGAACACGGCGATTCAGACAGTTAGCAGGCCGATGCTAACACGCTAACAGCTAATAGGCCGGGGCTAAACAAGCTAGCAGTTAGCAGACCGGGTTAGCAAGCAAGCAGTTAGCTGGAGTTAGCAGTTAGCAGACCGTGGCAGGCAAGCTAGCAGTTAGTAGACCGGGGCTAGCAAGTTAGCCTTTGGGGGACGTCGCGATGGGGGTAAGTCTGTTTTTGCCTCTTCGTGCGGTGACGTCGATAGACCAGTCATGGAGTTAGTAGGGTTCCAAGTAGCTCTAGGTAGCTAGCAGGCCTAGCAGGCTGTAGTGGCGCCTCTAGCACTGCAGTGCCTTAGACTGCTGCACCCCTTGGGAGGCCCATTCCAAAGATATTTCATCTAAAACATTTTTTGATAAATAATTATCATCCTAAATATGAACCTTTTTGCAGACAAGCTGATATTCAGTCCCATAGACACTCAGATCACCTATGTACGCGAACACTAGTTAATAGTTCACTGTTCTGACTGGTTGTTTCGTTCAGCTGACAGCAGCGCTGAACTCTGACACTTTCAAGACGAAGGTCATTGAAAAGCCTGCTCACGTCTCGTCTTTACACATTCCAGGCAATGAGATCACATTTACTGTACACACAGAGACAGTAAGAAGGCTGCAGAGAGCAGAGTGTACACAATGCAATCTCCTGTAATCTCCTAGTCTAATAGTCACATGATGTCTTGCTGTCATTCCCTCTGTAGGATTTCCACCTCCTTCATAGAAACAGGCTGCTCGTTGAACATTCCAAAATCATGGGCATTAATATGGAGTTGGTACCCACTTTGCTGCTATAACAGCCTCCACTATTCTGGGAAGGCTTTCCACTAGATGTTGGAACATTGCTGCGGAGACTTGCTTCCATTCAGCCACAAGAGCATTAGTGAGGTCGGGCACTGATGTTGGGCGATTAGGCTTGGCTTGCAGTCTGCATTCCAATTAACCTCAAAGGTGTTCGATGGAGTTGAGGTCAGGGTTCTGTGCAGGCCAGGTAAGTTCTTCCACACCGATCTCGACAAACCATTTCTGTATGGACCTGCTTTTGTGCATGGGGGCATTGTCATGCTGAAACAGGAAAGGGCCTTACCCAAATTGTTGCCACAAAGTTGGAAGCACAAAATCGTCTTGAAAGTCATTGTATGCTGTAGCATACAGGCCGAACCATGAAAAACAGCCCCAGACCATTATTCATCCTCCACCAAACTTTACAGTTGACACTAAGCATTCGGGCAGGTAGCGTTCTCCTGGCAGTTTGGAACTCGTTAGTGAGTGTTGCAACACAGGATATATTATTTTTCCATGCTACACGCTTCAGCAGTCCCATTCTGTGAGCTTGTGTGGCCTACCACTTCGCGGCTGAGCCGTTGCTGCTCCTAGATGTTTCCACTTCACAATAACAGCACTTGTAGTTGACCGGGGCAACTCTAGCAGGGCAGAAAATTGACGAATTGTTGGAAAAGTGGCATCCTATGACGGTGCCACAATGAAAGTCACTGAGCTCTCCAGTTCTGCCAATGTTTGTCTATGGAGATTGCATAGCTATGTGCTCAATATTATACACCTGTCAGTAACGGGCGTGGCTGAAATAGCCGAATGCACTAATTTGAAGGGGTGTCCACATACTTTTGTGCACATAGTGTATGAACTGAACATAGACCAGCCTAAACACTACATGTAAACAAATGCATGCAATCATTTACACATGTGAACCTGACCCGAACCCAGACATCCTGTACATGATAGCAGAAATGCGCTCAACCATGCACACAACTACATAAGGACATGGCCTGCTGTCATGCACATAGTCTAGAACTCAAATGCAGAACTATACACATATGAGGATCCACATATACACATACATTATGCACCACTAGTATATCCTCATTCTGTCCTCCCCAACAGTCTGTAAATCGTATCTCATGCTATCTATGCACATCATATTCCACTTAATCCTTGTTTATTCTATGTAGGCTAAGGCTCACGCACATCTGATAAATCATGGCGTCCAGTTCATCACACCAGGTGCTCCTCCACAGCACCCTGATCCAGTTGGAGAAACAAACAGAAGACATAAGCTGTTGTTGTCCCCTAGCTACATTGTTTTTAGCCATCGACCCTGCAGCCTCTCTCTCCTCTGTATTAACGTTAGGGAGGGACGGTTACATCATCTGGGTGGAATATGCGGAATATATGTATGGTGATGTCTTTTCAAGTCAGATTACAGATGAGGTCATGTTGTTAACTTCAGCGTTATGGTATGCATGGCTTTGTCATGTGATGTCAACCGTGGTTCCTTCAGCTTGGATTATGAAAGACAGGTTGTCCATTCAAATGTGTAAACGCTTTGGAAAATAGTGCATTCAGCCTGTCACAAGTACTTTACACTCAATTTACTCTTTGGAAAAGGGTATTCAATGCACAATTCATATATTTTTCTTCATCACCTCACTTGACAAGTACTTTCACTGATTCAAATTCAGCATAAAAACGGCAATGGAGCAAAAGCATTTCAAACCATTTTTAGACGTTTCCAGAGCATTCCAATGCAGCTTCCTGAAATAGCTCAATGTCTCTTGGTAGAGGTTACAATTTAAGCACTTTAACAAATAAAATGGGCCTTGTCAATGTACAGTGCAAGTCTAATGAGTTCATGGCTCCATAACGGGAAAGAGCCTTCATCAAGCACTTCATCAAGCCTCACTTGCCAGGCTTATATTTTAACACCGCATTGTTGGAATAGGACCCGTAAGTTATTTATGAGGCAGCACTAGAGGGAAAGGGGCCCAACTATAGTCTTATTGAAGGGTAATTAGATCCATGTTATCTCCCTCTCTACATTCAAAAATTCAATCATGGACACTGTTACTGACACTTGTGGATACTTTGCGTGATGTATTATTGTCTCTACCTTTTTGCCCTTTGTGCTCTTGTCTGTGCCTAACAATGTTTGTACCGTGTTTGTGCTGCTACCATGTTGTGCTGCTGCCATGTTGTTACCTTGTTGTTGTTGTGTTGCTACCATGCTGTGCTACTATGCCTTTGTTGTCTTAGGCCTCTCTTTATGTAGTGTTGTCTCTCTTGTCATGATGTGTGTGTTGTCCTAAAAAAAGTATATCCCAGCCTCCGTCCCCGCAGGAGGCCTTTTGCCTCTTGTTAGGCTGCCATTGTAAATAACAATTTGTTCTTATTTGACTTGCCTAGTTAGATAAAGGTTAAATAAAAACTAAAAATAGATTAGATTGAGGCAGAATGAACAGCCATTGTCTGATGAGCCTCCAAATGTCAATCCAAATCCTACACATCTGACCTCATATCCCTTGGGCGTACTACTGAATGAATTTGTGTACAGTATAAAGACGTATTAAAAATCTGAAGTATTGCTTCATGGAAGTTCCTTTCAACAGATAACCACCCAACATAGGACAGCCCACGTCATGTCAGAGTTGGATGGTAAATGTTCCAATAAATGTTGATTTATGGTCCCCTACCAGTCATTTCCCCTGCAGTGGCATCCATCCCCTTTAAAAGTGGGTCACATGTGAAAGTAATGGGGGCTGTGGAACAGGACAGAGCAACCTCATAAATAATAGAGAAGGGAAAGCAAGGCGGTGTTAGCCGCAGCGGCCATAATCCTTTGTCTGTAATCACATTTGTAGGCCCAGCTTTGTCAGGCAAATCTGTTGAGGTTTTGTGTCTAATGGTGTCTTTTCATCAAGGTGTAAGTCTGATTCACGACTCTGGAGTGACAGCTCATTGTCTCCTCCCGGAACCCAGAATCCTCAGGGTTTTCTCAAGCTGTCAGCTTGTGTATCCACGGGCTACATTAAGCTGATGACAGGATGGAGATTTTGTGGGGAGAAGGGCAGGCATGGCTGAATGCAAACAGCTCAAAGCTCTCCATCAATCTAATTGTGTGAGAGACTGTGCTGCTGATATCACCAAGGAGATATCACGGAGAGCAGTGCTCAAATGTGTTAATTGAGTTGACACTCGACTTCCAAATCCACGGGCAGGATTTTAGTTTGGCCTCATCTAAGGAACAGTACTGTACATTTCCACATCCATTCGATCAACAGTAACAATCATTAAAACTACAGTACAAAAGTATTTTGCACAGTAAGCTAATTCCTCCATATCTCAGAACATCTGATCAAGACCAGAACTGCCTGAGGTTACGGAGCAGCAGATATTCAGTATCAAACTGCATGGTTAATGTTCCTCTCTCTGGAATCCATTTTCCTTCCTGTGACTGAAGCTCTGACATTTAACTGTAATGGCTCGGAAGAACCTGAACCACTCAGCCATATTTTCAGGAAACAGCGCTGCTTCTCTTTGAGATGATTGACAATAAGTTAGCCATGTACCAAGAGCTTCTGAAGTAAGTCTCTTACCTGACGTGATGGGAAACATCAAATATTCAAGAGATCAAAATTCACCTGCCTTTCCAAGCGCAGCGCACCCCACCACTGAAAATTGTTGGCTCTGGACAGGTGCAAAGCCCTAGTTCCAACCTAATCTCGGTTAACCCAGAACTAAAATCTCACATAATTTGGTTATTTTTATCTAGTCTGTCCACGAAAGATTAGTTCCAACCAAACAACCAATACTCTGAATATTTAAGGGGGCACAACCTTTTGGTACTATCATATTGTTTCTCGCAATCTCTTCAATCTTCAATCTCTCGCAATCTCTTTATTGACTGTTTTGCTTGTTGGCTGTTTTGACCTTAGTGCTTGAGATTTTACACATCGACAAGAAGTCAGGCTGCGAACCGGCTGTAAAGGCTTGACTCCACAGGAGCGTAATGTAGTTCAAGATTCTGACCAGATGGAGCCACGAGAACCATCCCTTCATCTCCCTCCTCCCCCTCCCCCGGTGTTCCTCCCTCTGTGTTCTACCTAATGAAGCACTTTGCTGGAGCATGTGGGTGTCTTTAAGTGAGTCTCACCCGCCTCAGGCCCAATCTGGATGCTCATAACACTGGCAGACACTCTATTCGCTGCATATTTCCCTCCCTTACAGAGTGCAGAGCGATGGCTTCAGACTCCGTCCACCCTAGCACCAACACTACCACTCTGATGATGTGAAATCAATATGAACATTAGAGCCCTAATCACTGCTAATGTTCTTTATGATCGTTACCCATGTACTCATTCATTACAAGACATTGCTTTGATATTCATATTCACATGAATATCCTTATTCACATGACTATCATTATGGTAATGGGTGATACTTTGCCTGACAACAAGCTCTATATTTGGTAGGTGGAGCCTGTGTCAATTCTAGACTAGTTATCTCCTATGAAGATCCTCAGCCTGATGCTGATATGTGTTTAAGCTCTGTTGCAGAAGACGTCACAAGAGGAATGAGGGACTGTCTCTGTACTGCAGCATAGAGGCCAGAGCTGGAGTGGTGGTGTTGGGAGGGTGCGGTGTGGCTGGAATATAGTAGCACTTCATTCCAATTAGACTCAATTTCATTATTGTGTCCTGGCTGAGAATCTCTAAGCAATTTGTCTCCTTAAGCATTGAAGCCATTTTAGGGGATGTTGCCATGGAGTAGGTTAGTTAATGAAGCGCTCACTGTTAGAGATGTGTCAGTCGTCTGTGACTGACAGGTTGTTTATCAGTATTGAGTGGTCCACAAAAGCAGCTATTTTAAATGCACCAAGTCACAGTCATCTCTCCTATACCAAAATCAGGGATTTGTGTCTTAAACTTTGTCAATAGACTTGAGGTGACAATGTTCTTCAGTTCAGGAATGCCCAAAGAGGACCATTTATTATTTAACAGCAGGCAGTCTATTGTGAAATGATGCCAGGTACTTGGTTTTTACACTTTGAACAGGAATACAATGAAAGCTGACAGATTCATTTCACATGATATTCATAAACATGTGTAATTATATTGAACCAGCCCAGTTATAACATTATAATAAGCAATGTTGCAAAACAAAACATGTGGGATCCACATGGTACAACTTCATTGGATATGATAATACGAAGTTGACCCGCAGAGTGGACTTTTAAAAGAGATGATGAACTACAATAGTTTACATACAACTGAAATGACGTGTAAAGCATTTGAACAAATAGGTAAATAGCCTTACCTTGCGTAACTTTCACTCGCAGTTGGAATGTAGAACAAGCGCACAGAAAGATATGGTTCAAAAAGTTATGAACTCTTCAATCAGATTTGACTGTATTTTCCACTTCTACGATGTGTAACGTTTGGTATGAAAACTGCTGGGAAGTTAGTAAGAAAACACGAATTCGTTTGTGGGAGTGACCACAAAGTTCAGTGAGACGTAATAGGAGGCTAGAGTAGACCAGTCCATAATGAACACTTCGGCGCGCCTCTCGTTCGGGGAAGGTACCAGGGAAGAAGAATAGCATGCTCCAGAAGAATGATCGAGACCGGTAACTACCGCAATAGTCTTGGCGTTTTACTTTCTAAAAACAGTTTTAGAATATGTCTTGCTGCCAGGATAGGTAGCGAAAAAAGAAAGAAAGTGAAACGTTAACTTGAGGTCGGCTGCTCCTTGGTTATCTCGGTTTTCTTAGGGGTCGGTTAAGTTAAGATAACTAGGTGAAGCCTATGGCCAGATACCAGATACAGTATGGGCCATATACCACACAGTAGACATGTTAGGGACCCGACCATGGTATGCACTCGATTGTAAACGTAATTGTCACATGTCTGGAAAAGGCCTCAATATGTATAAGCATACCTATACTTTATTTTATATTTACACCATTGAAAACCCATTGATTATTACTTGATAATTCAGGAGGGAAACCATTTAATCCACTAATAGTGTCTGCTTGGCTGACTGCATGGTCTATCACCAAGGCAGAGTGGAGTCATTATGGGAGTGCTCCTTTGATAGTGTACACATGAGACAGTGATTAATAATCAGCTCTGTAGGAGGTGCACTTCTTGTCATTATAATGAGCTTGTGTCCCCAGCCAAATTTGACAAATGGGATATTTTCTGCATGCAGGTTTTCTACCTGTCATGTGGGATGCCAGCCTGCTCCAACCTGAGTAACCATGCAGCGTCATCCATTAAAATGAGCCCTGTGCTACCTACATTGCTACCTACATTTCCATCTCATTAACACCCTAAACCTCAGTGTACTCTGCCTCGGGACCCCATCTGGTGTGTTCACAATACCATGCATAATTTCTCCCATGCCTGAAGGCTTTTCTGCAGTCTCTCTTACATGAACAAGATGCTCCTTCAGAACTTGTAAAAATAACAGAAGCGTATAAAACAAAACACATTATTTCATTTTCTAATCAGCATCAAAGCATCTCACCTAGTCCCTGTCGCTTGCATGGCCAGCCCACTCACTGTATCCATTCAGTCCATATTTATGACACCAACCCGAAGCAACCCAACACAAAGCATAGACTACAGTACAGATCCAGCACTGCGGGAGCGCAAGCATGGAGACCACTCTAGCAGACATTTACATACGGTTAGAAAGGTCAGTCAGGCATTTGTGTGGCTGACTGAACATTGTGTCACACCTTCAAATCAAATCAAATGTATTTATATAGCCCTTCGTACATCAGCTGATATCTCAAAGTGCTGTACAGAAACCCAGCCTAAAACCCCAAACAGCAAGCAATGCAGGTGTAGAAGCACGGTGGCTAGGAAAAACTCCATAGAAAGGCCAAAACCTAGGAAGAAACCTAGAGAGGAACCAGGCTATGTGGGGTGGCCAGTCCTCTTCTGGCTGTGCCGGGTGGAGATTATAACAGAACATGGCCAAGATGTTCAAATGTTCATAAATGACCAGCATGGTCAAATAATAATAAGGCAGAACAGTTGAAACTGGAGCAGCAGCACGGTCAGGTGGACTGGGGACAGCAAGGAGTCATTATGTCAGGTAGTCCTGGGGCATGGTCCTAGGGCTCAGGTCCTCCGAGAGAGAGAAAGAAAGAGAGAAGGAGAGAATTAGAGAACGCACACTTAGATTCACACAGGACACCGAATAGGACAGGAAAAGTACTCCAGATATAACAAACTGACCCTAGCCCCCCGACACATAAACTACTGCAGCATAAATACTGGAGGCTGAGACAGGAGGGGTCAGGAGACACTGTGGCCCCACCCGAGGACACCCCCAGACAGGGCCAAACAGGAAGGATATAACCCCACCACTTTGCCAAAGCACAGCCCCCACACCACTAGAGGGATATCTTCAACCACCAACTTACCATCCTGAGACAAGGCTGAGTATAGCCCACAAAGATCTCCGCCATGGCACAACCCAAGGGGGGCGCCAACCCAGACAGGATGACCACATTAGTGAATCAACCCACTCAGGTGACGCACCCCTTCCAGGGACGGCATGAGAGGGCCCCAGTAAGCCAGTGACTCAGCCCTTGTAATAGGGTTAGAGGCAGAGAATCCCAGTGGAAAGAGGGGAACCGGCCAGGCAGAGACAGCAAAGGCGGTTCGTTGCTCCAGAGCCTTTCCGTTCACCTTCCCACTCCTGGGCCAGACTACAGTCAATCATATGACCCACTGAAGAGATAAGTCTTCAGTAAAGACTTAAAGGTTGAGACCGAGTTTGCGTCTCTGACATGGGTAGGCAGACCGTTCCATAAAAATGGAGCTCTATAGGAGAAAGCCCTGCCTCCAGCTGTTTGAAATTCTAGGGACAATTAGGAGGCTGCGTCTTGTGACCGTAGCGTACGTGTAGGTATGTACGGCAGGACCAAATCAGAGAGATAGGTAGGAGCCCTTGCTTTGACAGGAAGCCAGTGTAGAGAGGCTAGCACTGGAGTAATATGATCAAATTTTTTGGTTCTAGTCAGGATTCTAGCAGCCGTATTTAGCACCAACTGAAGTTTATTTAGTGCTTTATCCGGGTAGCCGGAAAGTAGAGCATTGCAGTAGTCTAACCTAGAAGTGACAAAAGCATGGATTAATTTTTCTGCATCATTTTTGGACAGAAAGTTTCTGATTTTTGCAATGTTACGTAGATGGAAAAAAGCTGTCCTTGAAATGGTCTTGATATGTTCTTCAAAAGAGAGATCAGGGTCCAGAGTAATGCCGAGGTCCTTCACAGTTTTATTTGAGACGACTGTACAACCATTAAGATTAATTGTCAGATTCAACAGAAGATCTCTTTGTTTCTTGGGACCTAGAACAAGCATCTCTGTTTTGTCCGAGTTTAAAAGTAGAAAGTTTGCAGCCATCCACTTCCTTATGTCTGAAACACATGCTTCTAGCAAGGGCAATTTTGGGGCTTCACCAAGTTTCATTGAAATGTACAGCTGTGTGTCATCCGCATAGCAGTGAAAGTTAACATTATGTTTTCGAATAACATCCCCAAGAGGTAAAATATATAGTGAAAACAATAGTGGTCCTAAAACGGAACCTTGAGAAACACCGACATTTACAGATGATTTGTCAGAGGACAAACCATTCACAGAGACAAACTGATATCTTTCCGACAGATAAGATCTAAACCAGGCCAGAACTTGTCCGTGTAGACCAATTTGGGTTTCCAATCTCTCCAAAAGAATGTGGTGATCGATGGTATCAAAAGCAGCACTAAGGTCTAGGAGCACGAGGACAGATGCAGAGCCTCGGTCCGATGCCATTAAAATGTCATTTACCACCTTCACAAGTGCCGTCTCAGTGCTATGATGGGGTCTAAAACCAGACTGAAGCATTTTGTATACATTGTTTGTCTTCAGATAGGCAGTAAGTTTCTGCGCAACAGCCTTTTCTAAAACTTTTGAGAGGAATGGAAGATTTGATACAGGCCGATAGTTTTTTATATTTTCTGGGTCAAGGTTTGGCTTTTTCAAGAGAGGCTTTAGCTAGTCGGAAGACTTCCAGTTTGGTGTGGCGCCATTTCCGTTCCAATTTTCTGGAAGCTTGCTTCAGAGCTCGGGTATTTTCTGTGTACCAGGGAGCTAGTTTCTTATGAGAAATGTTTTTAGTTTTTAGGGGTGCAACTGCATCTAGGGTATTTCGCAAGGTTAAATTGAGTTCCTCAGTTAGGTGGTTAACTGATTTTTGTCCTCTGGCGTCCTTGGGTAGACAGAGGGAATCTGGAAGGACATCAAGGAATCTTTGTGTTGTCAGTGAATTTATAGCACGACTTTTGATGTTCCTTGGTTGGGGTCTGAGTAGATTATTTGTTGCAATTGCAAACGTAATAAAATGGTGGTCCGATAGTCCAGGATTATGAGGAAAAACATTAAGATCCACAACATTTATTCCATGGGACAAAACTAGGTCCAGCGTATGACTGTGACAGTGAGTGGGTCCAGAGACATGTTGGACAAAACCCACTGAGTCGATGATGGCTCCGAAAGCCTTTTGGAGTGGGTCTGTGGACTTTTCCATGTGAATATTAAAGTCACCAAAGATTAGAATATTATCTGCTATGACTACAAGGTCCGATAGGAATTCAGGGAACTCAGTGAGGAACGCTGTATATGGCCCAGGAGGCCTGTAAACAGTAGCTATAAAAAGTGATTGAGTAGGCTGCATAGATTTCATGACTAGAAGCTCAAAAGACGAAAACGTAATTTTATTTTTTGTAAATTGAAATTTGCTATCGTAAATGTTAGCAACACCTCCGCCTTTGCGGGATGCACGGGGGATATGGTCACTAGTGTAGCCAGGAGGTGAGGCCTCATTTAACACAGTAAATTCATCAGGCTTAAGCCATGTTTCAGTCAGGCCAATCACATCAAGATTATGATCAGTGATTAGTTCATTGACTATAATTGCCTTTGAAGTAAGGGATCTAACATTAAGTAGCCGTATTTTGAGATGTGAGGTATCATGATCTCTTTCAATAATGACAGGAATGGAGGTGGTCTTTATCCTAGTGAGATTGCTAAGGCGAACACCGCCATGTTTAGTTTTGCCCAACCTAGGTCGAGGCACAGACACGGTCTCAATGGTGATAGCTGAGCTGACTACACTGACTGTGCTAGTGGCAGACTCCACTATGCTGGCAGGCTGGCTAACAGCCTGCTGCCTTGCCTGCACCCTATTTCGTTGTGGAGCTAGAGGAGTTAGAGCCCTGTCTATGTTGGTAGATAAGATGAGAGCACTCCTCCAGCTAGGATGGAGTCCGTCACTCCTCAGCAGGTCAGGCTTGGTCCTGTTTGTGGGTGAGTCCCAGAAAGAGGGCCAATTATCTACAAATTCTATCTTTTGGGAGGGGCAGAAAACAGTTTTCAACCAGCGATTGAGTTGTGAGACTCTGCTGTAGAGCTCATCACTCCCCCTAACTGGGAGGGGGCCAGAGACAATTACTCGATGCCGACAAATCTTTCTAGCTGATTTACACGCAGAAGCTATGTTGCTTCGTTGGTGCCGACGTGGATAACAATATCTCTATACTCTCTACACTCGCCAGTTTTAGCTTTAACCAGCACCATCTTCAGATTAGCCTTAACGTCGGTAGCCCTGCCCCCTGGTAAACAGTGTATGATCGCTGGATGATTCGTTTTAAGTCTAATACTGCGGGTAATGGAGTCGCCAATGACTAGAGTTTTCAATTTGTCAGAGCTAATGGTGGGAAGCTTTGGCGTCTCAGACCCCGTAACGAGAGGAGTAGAGACCAGAGAAGACTCGGCCTCTGACTCCGACTTGCTGCTTAATGGGGAAAACCGGTTGAAAGTTTCTGTCGGCTGAATGAGCGACACCGGTTGAGCGTTCCTACAGCATTTCCTTCCAGAAACCGTGAGAAAGTTGTCCGGCTGCGGGGACTGTGCCAGTGGATTTATACTACTATTTGTACTTACTGGTGGCACAGACGCTGTTTCATCCTTTCCTACACTGAAATTACCCTTGCCTAACGATTGCGTCTGAAGCTGGGCTTGTAGCACAGCTATCCTCGCCGTAAGGCGAGTACAGCGACTGCAATTAGAAGGCATCATGTTAATGTTACTACTTAGCTTCGGCTGTTGGAGGTCCTGACGAATCATGTCCAGATAAAGCGTCCGGAGTGAAAAAGTTGTGACAGCTTGTGTCACTTTTAGCACCCTCTGCTCTCACATCTGTGTTACCTAACTGCTCATTTGGTTAGGGTTAGGGTTAACTCTAACTGATCATTGGGTTAGGGTTACCTCTAACTGATCATTGGGTTAGGGTTAGGGTTAACTCTAACTGCTCATTTGGTTAGGGTTAGGGTTAACTCTAACTGATCATTGGGTTAGGGTTACCTCTAACTGATCATTGGATTAGGGTTAGGGTTAACTCTAACTGATCATTGGGTTAGGGTTAACTCTAACTGATCATAGGATTAGCGTTAACTCTAACTGATCATTGGGTTAGGGTTAACTCTAACTGATCATTGGGTTAGGGTTAACTCTAACTGATCATTGGGTTAGGGTTAGGGTTAACTCTAACTGATCATTGGGTTAGGGTTAGGGTGAACTCTAACTGATCATTGGGTTAGGGTTAACTCTAACTGATCATAGGATAAGGGTTAACTCTAACTGATCATTGGGTTAGGGTTAGGGTTAACTCTAACTGATCATTGGGTTAGGGTTAGGGTTAACTCTAACTGATCGTTGGGTTAGGGTTAGGGTTAACTCTAACTGATCATTTGGTTAGGGTTAGGGTTAACTCTAACTGATCATTGGGTTAGGGGTTAGGGTTAACTCTAACGGGTCATTTGGTTAGGGTTAACTCTAACTGATCATTTGGTTAGGGTTAGGGTTAATGCTAACTGATCATTTGGTTAGGGTTAGGGTTAACTCTAACTGATCATTGGGTTAGGGTTAGGGTTAACTCTAACGGATCATTTGGTTAGGGTTAACTAACTGATCATTTGGTTAGGGTTAGGGTTAACTCTAACTGATCATTGGGTTAGGGTTAGAGTTAACTAACTGATCATTGGGTTAGGGTTAACGCTAACTGATCATTGGGTTAGGGTTAGAGTTAACTCTAACTGATCATTGGGTTAGGGTTAACGCTAACTGATCATTTGGTTCGGGTTAGGGTTAATTCTAAATGATCATTGGGTTAGGGTTAGGGTTAACTCTAACTGATCATTTGGTTAGGGTTAAGGTTAACTCTAACTGATCATTTGGTTAGGATTAAGGTTAACTCTAACTGATCATTGGGATAGGGTTAGGATTAACTCTAACTGATTATTGGGTTAGGGTTAGGGTTAACTCTAACTGATCATTTGGTTAGGGTTAGGGCTAACTCTAACTGATCATTTGGTTAGGGTTAGGGTTAACTCTAACTGATCATTTGGTTAGGGTTAGGGCTAACTCTAACTGATCATTGGGTTAAGGTTAGGGTTAACTCTAACTGATCATTGGGTTAGGGTTAGGGCTAACTCTAACTGATCATTTGGTTAGGGTTAGGGTTAACTCTAACTGATCATTTGGTTAGGGTTAGGGCTAACTCTAACTGATCATTGGGTTAGGGCTAGGGCTAACTCTAACTGATCATTTGGTTAGGGTTAGGGTTAACTAACCGATCATTTGGTTAGGGTTAGGATTAACTCTAACCGATCATTTGGTTAGGGTTAGGGTTAACTCTAACTGATCATTTGGTTAGGGTTAGGGTCAAGTCTAACCGATCATTTGGCCAGGGCTAGGGTTAACTCTAACCGATCATTTGGTTAGGGTTAGGGTTAACTCTAACCGATCATTTGGTTAGGGTTAGGGTTAACTCTAACCGATCATTTGGTTAGGGTTAGGGTTAACTCTAACCGATCATTTGGTTAGGGTTAGGGTTAACTCTAACTGATCATTTGGTTAGGGTTAGGGTTAACTCTAACCGATCATTTGGTTAGGGTTAGGGTTAGGGTTAACTCTAACCGATCATTGTTTTGTTTCTCAGTGACCCGAACAAGGCAGACCAAGGCCAACAGTATGAGGCTGTTTAGACAGCAGACCAAGGCCAACAGTAAGAGGCTGTTTAGACATCAGACCAAGGCCAACAGTATGAGGCTGTTTAGACATCAGACCAAGGCCAACAGTATGAGGCTGTTTAGACAGCAGACCAAGGCCAACAGTATGAGGCTGTTTAGACAGCAGACCAAGGCCAACAGTATGAGGCTGTTTAGACAGCAGACCAAGGCCAACAGTATGAGGCTGTTTAGACAGCAGACCAAGGCCAACAGTATGAGGCTGTTTAGACATCAGACCAAGGCCAACAGTATGAGGCTGTTTAGACATCAGACCAAGGCCAACAGTATGAGGCTGTTTAGATATCAGACCAAGGCCAACAGTATGAGGCTGTTTAGACAGCAGACCAAGGCCAACAGTATGAGGCTGTTTAGACATCAGACCAAGGCCAACAGTATGAGGCTGTTTAGACATCAGACCAAGGCCAACAGTATGAGGCTGTTTAGACATCAGACCAAGGCCAACAGTATGAGGCTGTTTAGACAGCAGACCAAGGCCAACAGTATGAGGCTGTTTAGACTGCAGACCAAGGCCAACAGTATGAGGCTGTTTAGACATCAGACCAAGGCCAACAGTATGAGGCTGTTTAGACAGCAGACCAAGGCCAACAGTATGAGGCTGTTTAGACAGCAGACCAAGGCCAACAGTATGAGGCTGTTTAGACAGCAGACCAAGGCCAACAGTATGAGGCTGTTTAGACAGCAGACCAAGCAGAGGAATGTACAGATATAGGATTTTCATTTGACCTATATTGACACAGAAAATATAATCATGCAGCAACAGGATTTGAACGTTTAGTCCATAATGTTGCTTGATTGGTGGTTAGGCTATTAGCTGGCCAAAAGTAGGCGACATGAAAAGTGCATTACTGTTAATATAACCGTGTGTTATTGTGCATTTTCAGTGAATTTATATAAATCATAAAGCTTATCTGCATTTCCTACGGTCAGGAAGATTCTCAGCAACAAAAGACTGATCAAATTAAGATCCGACATCTGTAGCCTATTGTTGTGTGTCTGATTAATGAGTTGCCCCTATGCACCACAGCTGGAACCTTGGCTTGGCATTGTGTGTGTGCACATATGTGTGTATGCGTAGGCATGCACATGTGTCCTATTTTCCAGTCTTTCTGCAGGCTGATCTTCCTGGGTGGAGGGTGTCCATGTAGGAAATGTGTTATGGAAGTACATTGTTAAAGGAAATAAGCAGTCATTTTTGCAATTAAATCCAAACCTCTGGATTTGTACTGCTATTTGTTCAGTTCTCTGACTGCCCATCAGACTGACTGCCCAATACTACAGGATCATCACATTCTTTATATTGCATGGATGCCCATCAAATGTAAGACTCTCACAAAATCAATCACCTAAATAATTTAAACGGGTCAGTATGCAGGTGTTATAGGCAGTAAAACCAGACTGGATGTGCTTACGTATTCACATACATGTACAGCATATATGAATATTCTATTAATTTGGTGTATGTTCGTGCAAAGTGCATGCACGTGTAAATGTATGTGTACATCCCATAAAGTCCACCCATGTTGGGTTTGTCTTTTTGTGTCTCGGTGTGCAGCGTAGAGTTACCACGGTAACCACACATCCACATCCCACAGTGAGAATACCCGGCCCCCTCCACCTCCCTCTCTCTACCGCCCTCTATCCCTCCCTCCTCTTCTCCCCATTCCTCCTCTGTCTGTATTGATCAGTCAGTAAGGCAGCTCAGTTATGTTCTCACCAGGCAGGGCAGGGGACGGGAGGGGGGGGTAGGAGAGGGGGGCAGGGCAGGGGAAGAGGGAGGGGGGGCAGGAGGGGCAGGGGAGGGGGGTGGGAGAGGGGAGGGCAGGGGAAGAGAGGGGAGGAGAGGAGAGGGCAGGAGAGGGCAGGGGAGGGAAGGGGAGGAGAGGAGAGGAGACCCATGGGACAGACATCCAATGTGCTGTAAACCATAACGGCCTAATAATGGGCAGATTCCTCATTTCCACAATGCCGTAGCCATATCTCATCCCCACTCTGACAATCCCACCGAGCCAGAACAGCAATGCATGCTCAGCGCCTGAGTGGTAGTGAGGGGGGAGCTGGGTCTGGTGCTTGGGCTAGGGCAGGGGCTATAGAGCGGGGCAACTACTCTTTTAGTACAGCCCTAGCTTCCACATAATAGTCCCCATTTATATTTAACCATTGACTGACCTACTATGGCTATGATTAAATCAAATTTGATTACATTTATCACATGCTTACAAGCCCTTCCTAACGATGCAGAGTTTAAAAACAATAATAAAAAGAAAAATGTTAACACAATTATCATAATTTTTAGTATACAGGCCGTGCACAACTACAAATAAACAGTCTTGCATTGCTTTATGCTTGCCTAGAGGGGTTACCCCCAGTGGCTGTGTTGATTTATGCTGTAGATACATATTTATATAATGTATGTGTATAGGTCAGATACTATAAAGAGAGCACTGTGTGTTAGCTAATGTGGCTAATGCCTATCAGCCTCCCAGTGGTAATGCTATATTAATGAAGGTGAGTGAGTCATTGTGGAGTTACCCGTGGTTGACCTGCTGATTCATTTAACACCTCAGGGTGGAATGGGGAGCACTTAGAGGTCCTCATATAAACACTCCCACTAAAACTCAAGAGCTTTTCTGGCCACAAGGCATTCTGGCTCCCGAGTGGCGTAGTGGTCTAAGGCACTGCATCTCAGTGCCAGAGGCGTCACTACAGACTCTGGTTTGATTCCAGGCTGTGTCATGATTGGGAGGGTTAGAGTTAGGGCGGTGCAGCGTCGTTTGGGTTTGTCTGTTGTAGGCCACCATTGTAAATTGAACTTGCCCAGTTAAATAAAAAATGATTCTGTCCAATCAATGTTTAAATGTTAATTAAAATGTGTTTCAAAGTGCTACTGAGCATGTGTGAGAAGCTGAGGTTTTGAGACTAGACAGAACCGGTTGGGCATAGCTACCTTGGTATAGTTGGGTCTATTTTGAAGACATGTGTACTATGATTCAGATGTGAGCTGAATGCAGCTGCATTAAAACCCCGCTGGCTACTGAATGAGGACATTCTTCATGCGGTGAAACTGTGAGCCTCAGATCTTCGCAGTATGATCACATAGCAAAGTTTGATGTGTACTTTCATCAATAGCCTGAGCCCACAGTCCCTTCCCCTGGAATGTTACACACACATTAATAATAGGCCAGACTGCCCCCATCAAGAATATCAGAGTGTGTCATTGATATTGTTAATATGATAAGCCTTGGCAAGAACATGTATGTCGACCACCCTCAATTTAAAGGCTTTATTGGCATGGGAAACATATGTTAATATTGCCAAAGCAAGGGAAGTTGAAAATAAACAAAAGTGAAATAAACAATAAAGATTAACAGTAGACATTACACTCACAAAAGTTCCAAAAGAATAAAGACATTTCAAATGTCATTATGTGCAAATAGTTAAATTACAAAAGGGAAAATAAATAAACATAAATATGGGTTGTATTTACAATGGTGTTTGTTAAATATGGGTTGTATTTACACTGGTTGCCCTTTTCATGTGGCAACAGGTCACATATCTTGCTGCTGTGATGGCACACTGTGGAATTTCGCCCAATAGATATGGGAGTTTATCAAAATTTGGTTTGTTTTCGAATTCTTTGTGGATCTGTGTAATCTGAGGGAAATATGGGTCTCTAATATGGTCATACATTTGGCAGGAGGGCAGGAAGTGCAGCTTAGTTTCCAATGTGTCAAGTAATTCTCTTTTTGTTTCCTCATGATTTGGTTGGGTCTAATTGTGTTGCTCTTTCTCTCTCTCTCTCACTCTCTACACACACTTTGATTCTCCCTTCCACTATAACAGTTCCCCTCTGGCTGTTGACCCTGTCCTGTTTAACAGTGGCAGGCAGGCAGCCAACCCCTATCTCTTATCAGTCCTGACCTGCAGTATTAAACCCACACCAGCACGAGATCAATAGCCATGTATTCATTGGATTGTGTGCCCTGAGGCAGGCAGGCTGCAGCCCGACACAGAGGCACACCTGAGCTCCCCCCCTCCCTCAATCCTCTCTCTCTCTCTCTCACACACCACTCTGTTTGGGGTTTACATCCCCTCCCTCCCTCCCTCATTCACTGTGTGAGAGAGAGGGAGGACAGAGAGAGAGGGATGGAAGGAAACCAGTTTTGAATACAAATGAGCTTCTCTCTAGTGGCACAGATACCACACATCCCTCTCTCTCTCTTACTCACACACGAATACACAATCTTCCACACACGCTGCCTCTCGGTCTGTATTGGAAGACAGCGCAGCACATGCAGTAATTCCCGACACTTAATTGATTAGCCCAGGCTGCTTATTTGAAGTGGCTAATTAGAGGGGGAGTGTGTCGAGTGTGTGAGGAGGGCTGCGGAGTCGCTAGCGCTCTTTATCTCCGTGCGCGTGTGTCTGTCTGAGGAGCTCCAGTACCACGCTTCACTCTGGAGCAGGAGGAGGAGGAGAGAAGAAGAAGAAGAAGAAGAAGAAGAAAAGAGATAGAGAGGCAGCTGGGTGGTGAGATTTTCACTACACTTTCCCTCATCTGATATGGCCTCCGCGTAGGAATCTGGTGCCACGGCAACAGAGGAGCTAGGCAGCAGCGAGGTGTCTAAGGTAAGAGGAGCGGGGGTGAAGGGTTTTCCTCTCCTCCGTCTGTTTTCCTCTCCTCTGTCTGCATGGGTTGCAGTACAAGGAGCATTAGCATGCTAACATTGCGCTGTATGTCAATGGTTCAGACTGTGGTCTGATGCAGAGAGGCAGTAAGAGTGTTTTGGTCTTTTTGTGGTGGTGAGGAATGTTTCACGATGGTATTCCCCAAAGGGAAGCTCTAATAACCTAGCGTTCTGAAATCCTATTAGGGCCCCCCTTACTTACACCGCCCAATTAATAGCGTGAAGTGGGATTGTCTCTCTGGCAGGGGGGTCATGTATTCTGCACACAGGATATCTGCAGATTCAGCATGTGGTCTGGTTTGAGTGAACATACTACCATACTGCATGCTAACTACACACACCTTGGTAATGCACCAAGACAACAGTGCAGTGATTAAAGGGACTTGGACTGATCTCTTTGAACGTGATTGGTTATAGGAGAGTATTCAGCAGCACAGGATAGCCACACAAAGGGTGAAAGAAAGAAGCAGACAGTGCCATGTAAATGCTGCATTGGGCTGTACAAACACATTGAATATACTACCCTGTACCTCTCTGAGTAGTACTGTGTCAGGGGGATGGCTACATTCAAGGATGAAAGGATCAACCAGACTGCCATATACAGTGCCCTTCAGAAAGTATTTACGCCCCTTGACCTTTCCCACATTTTGTTATGTTACAGTCTGAATTTAAAATGGATTAAATGAAGATTGTTTTGTCACTGGCCTACACACAATACCCCATAATGTCAAAGTGGAAATACGTTTTACAATTTAATTAAAAATGAAAAGCTGAAATATCTTGAGTCAATAAGTATTCAACCCCTTTGTTATGGCAAGCCTAAATAAGTTCAGGAGTATATATTTGCTCAACAAGTCACATAATAAGTTGCATGGGCTTACTCTGTGCGCAATAATATTGTTTAACATTATGTTTTAATGACCACCTCATCTCTGTACCCCACATATACAATTATCTGTAAGGTCCCTCAGTCTAGCAGTGAATTTAAAACACATATTCAACTACAAAGACAAGGGAGGTTTTCCAATGCCTCAGAAAGAAGGTAATCTATTGGTAGATGGGTTTAAAAAAAGCAGACGTTGAATATCCCTTTGAGCATGGTGAAGTTATTAATTACACTTTGGATGGTGTATCAATACACCCAGTCACTACAAAGATACAGGCATCCATTCTAACTCAGTAGCTGGAGAGGAAGGAAACCTTTCAGGAATTTCACCATGAGTCAAATGGTTACTTTAAAACAGAGTTTAAAGGCTGTGATAGGAGTAAACTGAGGATGGATCAACAAGATTGTAGTTACTCCACAATACTAACCTAAATGATAGAGTGAAAAGAAGAATGCCTGTACAGAATAAAAATATTCCAAAACATGCATCCTGTTTGAATACGAAGCGTTATGCTTGGGGCAAATTCAGCACAACAGTTCACTTCATATTTTCAAGCATGGTGGTGACTGCATCATATTATGGGTATGCTTGTCAACGGCAAGAACTAGGGAGTATTTTAGGATAAAAAAGTAATGGAATAGATCCTAGAGGAAAACCTGGTTCAGTCTGCTGATAGACTACTTAGACAATGGGAGACAAATTCACCTTTCAGCTGGACAATAACCTAAAACACAAGGCCAAATATTCACTGGAGTTGCTTACCAAGACCACATTGAATGTTCCTGAGTGGTCTAGTTACAGTTTTGACTTAAATAGGCTTGAAAGTCTATGACAAGACTTGACAAGGGCTGTCTAGCAATGAACAACAACCAACTTGACAGAGCTTGAGGAATTTTAAAAAGAGTAATGTGCAAATATTGTACAATCCAGGTATGCAAAGCTCTTAGACTTACCCAGAAAGACTCACCGCTATAATCGCTGCCAAAAGGTGATTATAAAATGTATTGACTCAGGGCTGTGAATACTGATGTAAATGAGATTTTTCATTTTCAGGAAATTTGCTAAAATGTTTTCACTTTGTCATTATGGGGTATTGTATATATGGGTAAGAAAAAAAATATTGAATCCATTTTGAATTCAGGCTGTAACAACAATGTGGAATAAGTTCAGGGGTATGAATACTTTCTGAAGGCACTGTACATTGTACTTTGCTCTTTTATGTTCATATAAAATATTACAATATATATCTGTGCAGTTGTAACATATTTGTGTGTAGTATCTCTCAGTATGTGGTAGAAATAGCTGGACGTGAAGGCAGCCGTGATCCAGATTGTAGTGTCCAATTAGCCTTTGTGTCCCCAGGCGGTGTGTGTCTGTACATGTGCCTGTGCGTGTGTCGCACGCGTGCATGTTCGTGTGTGTGTCTGAGGGAGGAGAGTGGACATATGGTTTCCTGGGCTCCTCTCCTATGACTGTAGATTCAGACCAGCAGGATATTGTATAGTTCTCCACCTCCTCTGTGTCAGCTAACTAGTCACTAGTCTATTCATATTAACAACTTCATCCTCTTTCATTCCCTTCACATGTCCTTTCCTCCTAACCCCCTTCTCTCATTCTTTTTCTTCCCTCTCTCTTTCCCTGGTATTTTCCTCTCTTCCCTCAATTTCTCTCACTTTTGTGTTTGCGTGTGTGTCTGTGGGCCGCAGTGTCTCAGTGATGACAGGCTGGCTGGGCTCTCTGACGGATGGCAAGCCAACAAGATCAGGACTCCTGTCACCCTGCCTCCCTTTCAGATCAAATCCAGCTGGACTCACACACATGCACACGCATGCGCAGGCAGGCATATGCTAACAAACAACACTCTCTCTCCTATCTCTGGGTAAAATTGCCCTTGGTGTCCTACTTTTATCTTCCTCAACAAATCTCTCTCTCCTCCCTCTCCTCCCTGCCCACCCAAAAGGTTTCTACAAAATACTACATATTTTTTATTCGGTATGTAGCACATGTGGACACAGAGGCTTTCTCTTTGACAGACACTGTTCCATCTCAAATAGCAACACCTGTGTTCTGACCTGCTCTCATCCCTCCTCCTGGCATCCTGATCTAGACACCTGGCCGTCCCCTCAGGCTGCATTACACTGCCCATCAGCTGCCCATCAGCTGCTGGGATCAGTAGAGCAGGATCACCAAAATACCCTGTGTGATTTTCCCTTACCTGGTGCCTCAGCTTGTTCAGTCACAGCTACAAGATGTTTGAGAGAGAGAGATATTTCTAAAAGCAGCCCTGCTTCTCTTCGTTCTCTCTGCTGCTAAGAGCCCAGTGTCATTCCTTATTCATCCTCACAGCCTATTCTCTGACATCCTGCCAGACTGACTGTCAGTGGGGGGGGCACACAACACTAATTTCCTCCGAATAGAGGTCAATCTGACAACGCCCAGGAAATGGGAACTCTCACAGACCAGATCCAAGCTATAGGATCTTTTCAGGAGGAGTTCTGGTACACAGAGGTTGGATGGTCATAAGAAGGTCCCTGCGTTTCACCTGACTCGCAATAGCCTATGACTAGGGCCTGTAGTTTTTTCTGTAGTCAGGGAAAACCTCAGGTCCCAGCTCAGGAGACTCCTCACTGACTGAGCACCATGTCCAGTTTGCATTGTTCCTGTCTGTCCCTTAGCCTTGCCTTGAACCGATAAGGCTAGCTTGTTGTATTCTTCCCCTCAAGGTAATTCTGCTGGGGATACAGTGTATTTTTATTTTACTTCACCTTTATTTAACTAGGCAAGTCAGGCCGTAAGTCATGCAACAATGTCAGGTGGCTTCTTAATGTAATTCAAGCCTACCAACAAAGTGCTGTGGATGGTCTTGTGCTCTCCATAGATGCTGAGAAAGCATTTGATCGTGTGGAGTGGTCTTACCTATTATTTGCTCTAAATAAATTTGGTCTGGGTGACAACTTTATAAAATGGGTGAAAGTTTTATATGATGATCCTCAGGCTGCTGTCCTTACTAATGGGCTACGGTCAAATAGCTTCTCTATACACAGAGGTACCAGACAGGGCTGTCCTTTATCCCCGTCCTCTTTGCACTCGTCATGGAACCACTGGCCGAGGCCATCAGGGTAACGCCTGCTATACAGGGGCTGCGCATTGGTGATGTTCACCATAAAATAAGCTTGTATGCTGATGATGTCCTGATATTCATCTCTAGTCCCGAGACTTCAATTACATCTCTTATTAATATTATTGAATTATTCAGCGAATTCTCAGGCTACAAGATTAACCTAACTAAGTCAGAGGCTATGCCACTTGGTAGCCTACACTCTGTACCTAATACTTCTCCCTCCTTCCCTTTTAAATGGTCTCCTTCAGGTTTCATGTATCTGGGTATATTTGTAACTCCTAAATTCCAGCAAATGTACAAAGCCAATTTTGTTCCCTTGTTTGATACAATAAGACAAGATCTGGAGCGCTGGAACTCTCTCCCGATTTCTTGGTTGGGTAGAATATCCCTCTTGAAAATGAACATTTTACCTAGACTACTTTACCCAATCCAAATGATCCCAGTATTACTCTCCAATAAGGTAATAAAGGATGTAAATGGATGGCTAAGTTCCTTTTATATGGAGTAAACACAAGCCAAGACTTAAGATGGCAATATTGCAGCTGCCAAGTTCTATGGGCGGCTTGGACCTGCCCAATATCAGGTTCTATCAATGGTGTGCCCACCTTTGTTATATTTCTGACTGGATCACAAATGATGACTCCTCTATTTGGTTAGACATTGAGACTTCTCTTTCAAAACACCCCTTACAGGATCTTTTATTTTTCAGAAGTTTCAAGTCTGTAGAAGATCACTGCAATAATCCCGTTACACTTAACACACTCAAAGTATGGAGGTCAGTTCAATGCTTCCTGGGAAGGTCCAAACTAACCTCTGCTCTTACCCCAATTCTTAACAACCCAGATTTCAGTCCAGGATTGCTGGATGCTGGCTTTAACTTATGGCTTAATAAGGGTGTACGCGGGCTAAATGACTTATTTGCTGATAAGATTTTGTTGTCATTTGAGCAGATGGTCGAGAAATATCGACTCCCAAAGCAGGACTTTTTCCGCTTCCTCCAAGTAAGACATTATATTCTGAAGAGCACCACCTTAATTGGTAACCCTGATGTGTCTGTCATTGAAAGAATGTTTTTTTTCCCACAAAGGAAAATTTCTGTAAGTCTGTTTTATGATACTTTAAAGGTCCTTTTCTGCTGTCAACACACAGAGGGTGAAACAAGTGTGGGAGAAAGAATTGTCTGTTACTATTGACGAAGAGATGTGGGAGGACATTTGGAGATATGTAAAAACAATATCTATATGTAATCGTACTAGAGAAATCCAATTAAGAATAATACACAGATTGCATATATCCCCAAATCGCAGACATGCTTTTAGCCCCACTTCCTCTTCCCCTCAGTGTCTTAAATGCAAAACTGATACAGGCACCCTAACACATTGTTTATGGTCATGTACCAAAATACAAAGATACTGGTCTGGTGTTCTGCAAGAAATTGAAAAGATCCTAGGGGTTGACCTAGAATTGGACCCAGTTTCTTTACTGTTAGGTCTCCCTAGTAGGCATGTTACTTCTGTGGGTAAAAGGAGGCTTTACAACATCCTTACCTTCGCAGTGAGGAAAAACATCCTTTTACAGTGGATTAGTGATAAGGTTCCTTCTATTAAAGATTGGCATAAAATACTATTTGAATGGGTGCCTCTGGAATATCTGACATGTGCATTGCATTCTAAAACAGACCAGTTCTACAAAGTATGGGAACCTTATCTAAATTACCTAGAACCTGAGGTATCAGCTATTATGCTGCAAGGATTCTCGTAGAATGGCGGGGATCTATGTATTTCAGAACTACACTGTACGTTCTATGTGTGGAACCTAACCTCTTGGTTTAAACTGAGCTTTTTTGTTTAATTTCTGTTTGTAAGTTTGTTTAAAATGTATGTATTGAGAGACGCAATGATGGTGATGGGGTGAGAGAAGCACCGAGCGGGAAGAGGAAAATGGTGTACGAATGTATGTGTGTGTGCGTACGTGTGTGTGTGTGTGTATATATATATATATATATATATATATATATATATATATATATACATATAGTGTGTGTAAGTGGGTGCTGTTTTTCTTGTTTTTGTTCTGTGTGCTTTGTCTCTGTTGTTGTATCTCTTAATATGGGTGAAAATTGTGAAATTCCAATAAAAATACTGTTACAAAAACTAGGCAAGTCGGTTAAGAACAAATTGTTATTCTACCAAAAGGCAAAAGGCCTCCTGCAGGACCGGGGGTGGGATTAAAAAAATATATATATATATATATATAACTATAGGACAAAACACACATAAAGACAAGAGACACAACACTACATAAAGCGATACCTAAGACAATAAACATAGCAAGGCAGCAACACATGACAACACACCATGGTAGCAACACAACATGACAAGAACATGGTAGCAACACAACATGGTAGCAGCACAAAACATGGTGGAAACATTATTGGGCACAGACAACAGCACACAGGGCAAGAAGGTAGAGAGAACAATACATCACGCAAAGCAGCCACAACTGTCAGTAAGAGTGTCCATGATTGAGTCTTTGAATGAAGAGATTGAGATAAAACTGTCCAGTTTGAGTGGTTTTTGCAGCTCGTTCCAGTCGCTAGCTGCAGTGAACTGAAAAGAGGAGCTACCCAGGGATGTGTGTGCTTTGGGGACCTTTAACAGAATGTGACTGGCAGAACGGGTGTTGTATGTGGAGGATGAGGGCTGCAGTAGATCTCTCAGATAGGGGGGAGTGAGGCCTAACAGGGTTTTATAAATAAGCATCAACCAGTGGGTCTTGCGACGGATATACAGAGATGACCAGTTTACAGAGGAGTATAGAGTGCAGTGATGAGTCCTATAAGGAGCATTGGTGGCAAATCTGATGGCCCGAATGGTAAAGAACATCTAGCCGCTCGAGAGCACCCTTACCTGCGGTGTAAAGCGTGTAGACATGACATTGAATGAGACATGCAGACAGAGGTGTAAAGCGTGTAGACATGACATTGAATGAGACATGCAGACAGAGGTGTAAAGTGTGTAGACATGACATTGAATGAGACAAGCAGACAGAGGTGTAAAGCGTGTAGACATGACATTGAATGAGACATGCAGACAGAGGTGTAAAGTGTGTAGACATGACATTGAATGAGACATGCAGACAGAGGTGTAAAGCGTGTAGACATGACATTGAATGAGACATGCAGACAGAGGTGTAAAGTGTGTAGACATGACATTGAATGAGACATGCAGACAGATGTAAAGCGTGTAGACATGACATTGAATGAGACAAGCAGACAGAGGTGTAAAGCGTGTAGACATGACATTGAATGAGACATGCAGACAGAGGGTTGTGCCTTGGTTGGAATATAGTCTAATTCAGTATAGACGAGAACATAAATGTGATTATGCAAATGTCAAGAGCATATTTCTAATCTAAGACTACTTTGTAGCATGCATCATTAAGATATGCTATTTCCATGTTGTGTTGTGTATTGGCTGGATGTATGTTTATTCTAGCTCATAAAGGTTCCATTCATTATAGTGGCATTCAGTGTTAGACACAATCTGTATTTTCATTTCAGCACTGACTCATCAGGACTGAGGGAGAGGCTCATTACTGAACACTGATAGGCTTATTTTATACTATTTAGTTGTTTCTTTGTGTTTGTTGAGGAGAGTGGGAGGGAGTGTGTGGGTGGGGGGTAGGCTCTTTGCACTTTGTCTCATGGCCACAGAGGTAACATGTAAACAAAAGTGTTATTCTGTATAAGAACATCAAGACCCATTGTTCCTCCAACGCTACATTCTTGTCATGGGATAAAACTTAATGTTGTACTTTGAGCCTCAAGCTGCCTTTAGATCAAGACAACTCTTACTGACCTGGAACACTCTTTCCTTCACAGGTGTGAGGAGAGAGAGAGTGCTGGAGAGAGGACAGGAGAGAGAGAGAGAACGAGAGAATGATGGCGGCGGAGGAGGAGAAGCCGGGTTTGAAGAGCAGCAGCTCCATAGTTCCCTGCTTCTTGTTTGTTGAGGTGAGTTGCCAAGTCTTTCTTTTCCTGATTGGCTAAAATGACACTACTGGGAGGAGCTGATGGACCCTCTGGCTCCTCATGGGTCCAGTAGGGCCTCTTCATGCTGGTTGATGATATCTCTTTATGGGGAATTTCCGTATCCCTTAACCTTCCCCATATTCAGTTTCTCACCCCCCCTCCGCTCCTCTCAGAGCTCAATGAGCTCCATTCATTCTACTACTTGACCTCAATTGGCTGTTGTCTGCTGTCCAGCAGCCAGGGAACACTTTCTCATATTTAGCATCAGTGGAAAATGTTGTAAATATTGTCAGCTCAACACACATCCACCTCACTGCCACGGTCTCTCTGCCATGGCTGAGACAGAGTAACATGGATCAAGTGGGTATAAAATAGTTGTTATAGTATGTAATCTGTTCAGATGGAGCTTCCTGTCTTCACACTGCTACAATATGTGATCTCTGCTTCCTGTTTATATGAGTCTTTGCATCTGATCCATTGAAGTATTTAGTGATATCACAGCTAACTGTGTTTTGGATAGGTACTGGATGCTCTGCACACACTGTCAGGCACACACGCGCACGCACGCACACACGCACGCACACACACACACACTCACATACAGATTACAGGCGCACACACACGCGCACACACAGGACAGGGTCTCTCCCGTAGGCGTGTCCCGTATTGCTGTGGGAGCTACATTACTCAGAGGGTATTGAAGGTCTCTATGCTGTTAGATTATGATCCACAATAAAAGCACTCCCTTAGTCCACTGTGCCATCCCTCATACATATTTAATGTGAGGTGGAATAGGCGATATTTGAGGTACAAGGTGTTCTGTGTCATGTGAAATATGTGAGGTCTGTATGTGAGGTGTGATGTATGACATGTAAGGTGAAAAGAATTGTGCTACATACCTTGTGGTATTCAGTACAGTTGTAATGATATGTGGGATTTGTGGAATCATAATGTGCAATATGTGAGGTAGCAGTGAGTGAGTGCAGAAGATGTGACACTGTGGTCTGACTGAGATCCAACCATTTTACCTCCCCTCTCCCCTGTCCCTCTCCCCTGTCCCCCTCCCCTCCCCAGCGGTGTGTCACAGACAGACAGTGATTTAGACTGAACCAGGACCTGCTCTTTTATTTAGACGCACACCTCATCAGCCCATTTCCATGGAAACCAATCGGCTGGATACCTTCTGTCTGTCTCTCTCTCTTCTACCTCCTTTCATCCACTACCTACCCTCTTATGCAGGCTTTAGCTTCTCTCTCTCTCTCTCTTCTACCTCCTTTCATCCACTACCTACCCTCTTATGCAGGCTTTAGCCTCTCTCTCTCTCTCTTCTGCCTCCTTTCATCCACTACCTACCCTCTTATGCAGGCTTTAGCCTCTCTCTCTTTCTCTCTCTCTCTCTCTCTCTGCCTCCTTTCATCCACTACCTACCCTCTTATGCAGGCTTTAGCCTCTCTCTCTCTCTTCTACCTCTGCCTCCTTTTTAGCATCCACTACCTACCCTCTTATGCAGGCTTTAGCCTCTCTCTCTCTCTCTCTCTCTCTCTGCCTCCTCTTATGCATCCATCCACTACCTACCCTCTTATGCAGGCTTTAGCCTCTCTCTCTCTCTCTGCCTCCTTTCATCCACTACCTCTGCCTCCTTTCATCCATCCACTACCTACCCTCTTATGCAGGCTTTAGCCTCTCTCTCTCTCTCTCTTCTGCCTCCTTTCATCCACTACCTCCCTCTTATGCAGGCTTTAGCTCTCTCTCCCTCCCTCCCCCTGAAAGTCATAGACATTTATTAGATATAGATATCTCCATCCATCTCTTCTATCTGAATGTGAATTTCAACATCAATAGGGCTTAAATACATACGGGTCAGTTCCTCTCAGCACTGGGTTGATACAAAAGATGCATGGAAATGCCATTGTCAGAACACAGACATGCTTTTAGGAAATAATCTACTGTGTGTGTGTATAAGTAATCAGGTGTAGCAGAGAACTCAGCTTTTGGGTTGTAAAGGCCACATTAACATAAACAGTTATCCAGACCAATGGAGGAGGAAATACAAAGTCCCCCTCCATGCCCCTCTGATAGCTTTGGATGTACTGCTATTGGACAGCCGGTGTCATGTGATTGGGGTGTGTGGTGCATCTTGTAACCTAATATTGATGTGTCCTGTCCACACAGCACCATGTATGGGTGGTCACAGATTCAGTTTATGAAGTGTGGGAATGTGTTTTGTATAATGGCTGCAGCTGCAATATGGAAGCAGGAATAACCTAACCGAATAGTTGGAAACATGAACTTCAATGAACAAAAACTTAAACCATAAAGAAGTAGTCAAGTAATATGCTCTACACACACTCTACTCTAACATTTTTAAAAAGCAACGATAACTGATTTACTCTCAATGTTTCAAATGTTTTATTTGGACGTTAAATGACCCGTTCTGTTATACATTATGTGCTTTCCCCTCTTTTGAACATTTTTTTTGTTATGAACTGAATGGTTATCAGAATCACGTTGGAGATTTCCGTGACTGCAGGGGTGTTTAATGTCTTTGGCATGAGCAGTACTCATAATGAGCAGTACTCATTTGTGTTTGTGTGTGGGCATCATCTATCTCTCACCACATGCAGTGTGATGGACCATTCCCCTCTGCGTTCCATGGGAGGACTCTATAGGACTCTATACCCACCAGAGGGCACTGTTGATATACTGTTAAGGCTTTCAGAGCTGCTTTTGGAAGCTCAGTAATACTGTATCGTCATGGTTTTGTGTCCAACCAGAGTCAATTTGTCTTTATATCCTGCTAATGTTGTATTTAGCCAATGAAGCTCAGTTTTGTTGTGTTGGTTTATTCACAGTAAGGACAAGGAATGGTAATGGTGACAATTTACGGTAATGAATATTCCACATCTGTCAATTTGAAAACGAGTTGCCTTCATTTTCATAGAATTTTAATTATTGTTCAGAAGAACACACACACACACACACACACACACACACACACACACACACACACACACAGCCTCATTAACACTTTAAATAGGTGAAAAAACACCTTCTCTTTTGCTTCCTCCGTCTCTAAAAATAACCCCAGTGTGTGATGGTGGGTAACACCTGTCGGAGGGAGTCTTTCAAGTGAAGTGCACAAAGAACACACACACACACACATTTTTTTCGAGTGCTGTGATCAGCTGGAGCGCTAAGACACAAAGAAAAACTGCCTTTTCCTTTGGTTGCCATCTGGTAAATGTCCATTAAAGAGCTGCCCCTGCATTATGTTTTGGCCTCTGAATCAAAGCAGGGAGAATGCACTCAGCCAGCCAGCCAGTCCAGCTTGAGCACAGTGTTTTCAGCAGCTCTGCACTGTGGAAGGGAAAGTAGTAGTTCAAGTAAAATAATGAGAGAAGCATGAATGACTGGTGAAAGACTGTGATTCGGAGGTCCCTATTTCAGAAGTATTTGGACAAATTCATTGTTTGTTTTTCTTTTGTTTCAGATTATATTGTACCCAATAGAAGTGAATGTTTCATGGAATTAATTCTGAATAATGATGAGTGAGAACGTTACAGAGGCATAAATATCATACCCTCCAAAAAGTATGTATTGGGGGTGTGGTCTTTGTGCCTGTCATATTTCAGTTTTTTCTTTCTAATAAATTTGCAAAAAAATTCTAAACCTGTTTTTGCTGTCATTATGGGCTATTGTGTGTAGATTGATGAGGGTGGGAAAATGATTTAATCAATTTTAGAATTAGGCTGTAACGTAACAATTTGGAAAAAGTCAAGGGGTCATAAGTACTTTCCGAAAGCACTGTAAGAGAATTTGACAAAATACTTATGACACTTTGAAATATTTATTTTACTAGACAAGTCAGTTAAGAACAAATTCTTATTGACGATGACATCCTACTCCAGACTACACTGGGCCAATTGTGCGCCACCCTATGGGACTCCTAATCACGGCCAGATGTGATACAGCCTGGATTCAAACCAGGAACTGTAGTGATGCTCTTACACTGAGATGCAGTGCCTTAGACCGCTGCGCTACATGGGTGTGGTGGGAGAGTTGATGCATGAAGTGCTTTTATTTCTAAATGGTAAAACATATACAATACCAGTCAAAAGTTTGGACACCTACTTTATGTTCATCTTTATTTTTACTATTTTCTACATTGTAGAATTATAGTGAAGACATCACAACTATGAAATAACATATAGAATCATGTAGTAACCAAAAAAGTGTTTAAACAGATAAAAATATATTTTAGATTCTTCAAAGTATCCACCCTTTGCCTTGATGACAGATTTGCACACTCTTGGCATTCTCTCAACCAGCTTCATTAGGTAGTCACCTGGAATGCTTTTCCAACAGTCTTGAAGGAGTTCCCACATATGCTGAGCACTTCTTTGCTGCTTTTCCTTCACTTTTCTGTCCAACTCATCCAAACCATCTCAATTGGGTTGAGGTCTGGTGCTTGTGGGGGCCAGATCATCTGATGCAGCCCTCCATCACTCTCCTTCTTGGTCAAATAGCCCTTACACACCCTGGAGGTGTGTTTTGGGTCATTGTCCTGTTGATAAAAAATGATAGACCCACTAAGCACAAACCAGATGGTATGGCATATCACTGCAGAATGCTGTGGTAGCCATGCTGGTTTGGTGTGCCTTGAATTCTTAGTAAAGGTGACATTCTGTACTGTTGCCTTGTATTAAACATTTTATTTCAAACACAAAATGCTGGAGCATAGAGCCAAATTAAACTTTCTAGCTTCACTGTCCAAATAAATATTAATAAATACATAGGGAGTGTATATTAAAGGTGGATTTACATGAGTAAAATATGTCTAGTGAGATCTATCAGATTAGCAACTTTTCTATTTACATAAGCCTTTGATGTGGTGTGGCCAAAGCCACATTCCTGCTTCATGTGGGAGTGTAGCTATTAGCATACTGTTAATGTCATTGTATATGGACAAACAAAATGAGGATAGCAATTCAAACTATACAGGAGCTTCTCATCTAAACCATATTGCACATAGTGTTGCAGACTTGATTAACGCAACGATTCACAAATTTGGCAAAGCAAAAATGCTGCCTGGTATTGGTGTAATTAAGGTAATTCTTGCATGGACATGTGGTGTGGGAGAGCTGTTGTCTTTACACTGTACCATTCAGAGGGCGGTATGTGATGTAGATGTCTTCCACACTACCTCTGGAGCTAGTGTGGGAGACATCTCTTAAAGAGAGATTTAAATTGAGAGCATGTTGACGAGCTGCATCACCGCTTGGTATGGCAACTGCTTGGTATGCGACGGCAAGGCGCAACAGAGGATAGTGTGTACGGCCCAGTACATCACTGGGGCCGGGCTCCCTGCCAACCAGGACCTCTATACCAGTCGGTTTCAGAGGAAGGCCCTAAATGATGTCAAAGACTCCAGTCACCCAAGTCATAGACTGTTCTCTCTGCTATCGCATGGCTAGCAGTAGCGATGCACCAAGTATGGAACCAACAGACCATGAACAGCTTCTACCCCCAAGCCATGAGACAACTAACTAGTTAGTCTGGCTAGCTATATGGTTAACTATTTAACTATCTGCATCAACCCTTTTGCACAAACTGTTTTTGACTCATCTCATACACTGCTGCTACTTTTATCTATCATCACATCACTTAGTTACTAGTTATATGTACATACTGTATCTACCTCAATTACCTCGTACCCCTGCACATCCACTCAGTCATTCTACCTCGTGTATATATAGCCAAGTTATCGTTACTCATTATTATTACTTTTATTATGTGTTTTACTTTGCTATTGTTTCTCTATTTTCTTTCTCTCTGCATTGTTAGGAATGACACGTAAGTAGTCATTTCATTGTTAGTCTGCACCTGTTGTTTACGAAGTGACGAATAAAATTGCATTTGATGATTTGATTAGAATCTAAATCCGTCTCTTTACACTACACAAGTATCTCTCCCGGACCTAGTTTGTGTCATCAAAGAGGCTCTAAAACATTCCTGATTGAATCATTCCACCATTTTGCATTGAGGAAGTTTTTTTGTTCATTTTTTTAATTTAACCTTTATTTAACCAGGTAGGCCAGTTGAGAACACCTTTATTTAACCAGGTAGGCCAGTTGAGAACACCTTTATTTAACCAGGTAGGCCAGTTGAGAACACCTTTATTTATTTATTTAACCAGGTAGGCCAGTTGAGAACACCTTTATTTAACCAGGTAAATCTCATTTACAACTGCACCTTTATTTAACCAGGTACCTGGCCAAGATAAAGCAAAGCAAAGTGCGACATAAACAACAACAGAGTTTCACATGGGATAAACAAACGTACAGTCAATAACACAATAGAAAAATCTATATTAGATTAGTGTGGTAAGGCAATAAATAGGCCATAGTGGCAAAATAATTACAATTTAGCAATTAAACACTGGAGTGATAGATGTGCAGAAGATGAATGTGCAAGTAGAGATACTGGGGTGCAAAAAAGCAAAAATAAATAACAGTATGGGGATGAGGTAGTTGGGTGGGCTATTTTCAGATGGGCTGTGTACAGGTGCAGTGATCTGTGAGCTGCTCTGACAGCTGATGCTTAAAGTTAGTGAGGGAGATCTAAGTCTCCAGCTTCAGTGATTTTTTTGTTTTTGCAATTCGTTCCAGTCATTGGCAGCAGAGAACTGAAAGGAAAGGCGGCCAAAGGAGGAGTTGGCTTTGGGGATGACCAGTGAAAAATACCTGCTGGAGCGCGTGCTACGGGTGGGTGCTGCTATGGTGACCAGTGAGCTGAGATAAGGCAGGGCTTTATCTAGCAAAGACTTATAGATGACCTAGAGCCAGTGGGTTTGGTGACGGGTATGAAGCGAGGGCCAGCCAACGAGAGCATACAGGTCGCAGTGGTGGGTAGTATATGGGGCTTTGGTAACAAAACGGATGGCACTGTGATAGACTACATCAAATTTGCTGAGTAGAGTGTTGGAGGCTATTTTGTAAATAACGTCGCCGAAGTCGAGGATCGGTAGGATAGTCAGTTTTATGAGGGTATGTTTGGCAGCATGAGTGAAGGAGGCTTTGTTGCGAAATAGGAAGCCGATTCTAGATGTAATTTTGGATTGGAAACGCTTAATGTGAGTCGAAGGAGAGTTTACAGTCTAACCAGACACCTAGGTATTTGTAGTTGTCCACATATTCTAAGTCAGAACCGTCCAGAGTAGTGATGCTAGTCGGGCGGGTGTGGGCAATGATCGATTGAAGAGCATGCATTTAGTTTTACTAGCATTTAAGAGCAGTTGGAGGCCACAAAGGAGTGTTGTATGGCATTGAAGCTCGTTTGGAGGTTTGTTACAGTGTCCAAAGAGGGGCCAGAGGTATACAGAATGGTGTCGTCTGCGTAGAGGTGGATCAGAGAATCACCAGCAGCAAGAGCGACATCATTGATGTATACAGAGAAGAGAGTCGGTCCAAGAATTGAACCCTGTGGCACCCCCATAGAGACTGCCAGAGGTCCGGACAGCAGGCCCTCCGATTTGACGCACTGAACTCTATCTGAGAAGTAGTTGGTGAACCAGGCGAGGCAGTCATTTGAGAAACCAAGGCTGTTGATTCTGTCGATAAGAATGAGGTGATTGACAGTCGAAAGTTTTAGTTTCATTTATAATACCTCATTTATGATTAAATTTGTTTCAAAACATAGAATATGTGGAAACACCTTAAGCAGTTGGCTGCATAACTTTCTGCACTCCCTTTCTCACTCTAGATTTCCATACACCCAGTTCTAATATGGTTACATGTCTAAGGATATTTCAATATTTCAATTTAGAACCCAACACCGTAGACTGCAGCTTTTACTGCTATTCCTATGTAATTACATATTTATAACGGACCTGCAATATAAGGATTTTATAAGCCTTCATTCACATCATTTTCAGGTGAGTGTGTCTACACTCGTAAGAAGCAGGAACTGTGATATGTGCTGTAGCATTAATGTATGTGTTTTTGCAGTGTAATCAGTGTAATGTGAGTACAGGGTCTCCTCCCTGGTCCCACACTATGCAGGGGTGTGGATCTGACTGAATATTTACACCCAGTGATTCAGGCCCCCCTGTGTGTTGGTCTGTGGGTCTGTTTACCAGCCATTATAACCCAGTTTACAGCCCCACCCATCCTCACCTAGTGTACGACAGAGGCATCACTGGGACAAAAGAAGAGCTGAGGGGGAAATCAGAGGAGAGTTGCATAGCGGAGAAGTTACATGGAAAAGAAAGAGTGGTTGGGAGAGGGAGTGAAGATTGAATAGCAGAAACAGAGAGAAAGAGATATTTCAAGAAGGAGCCCTAGAGATGTTTTCTGGAGGATGATCTAAGCTCAGCTCACATCTCTCTCTTTTGTACCCATTCTACTCTCCCCCTCCTCCACTCTTTCACACAGATCGGTCAACTCTCTCTTCCTCTTTCTCTCTCTTCCTCTCTCGCTCTTACTCTTTCTCCCTCTATCTCTCTATCTCTCCCTCTCTCCCCTTTTCTCAGACACACACAGCCCTGAAAGCATGCCAAACTACCAACCTCTCCATGCTACAGTACCTCTCATATGCCATTTTCACTCTCCTCCCTCTCTCTTCACTCACCCCTCTCAACCTTTCTCTTTTCCTGTCCCTTCCACTCCCCCGCCATCCTGTCCTCTCTTTCCTCCCTCCATCCTTGTACACCTCCTCTTCCTCTGCTTTCCTTTCTTCCTCCCACCACTGGGATCTGTACAGACCCAACAATGCACAGTGAGACATACTTCCTGTTAATTTAATCTCCCATCCCTCCTCGTCCATCTATTTTTCCTCCTCCATCTCCGTTATTTTGCTCTCTCTCATGCTTTCATGCTCTTTCTCTTTCTGTCTCCCTCTGTCTCTGTCTCTGTCTCTCTCTTTCTCTCTGTCTCTGTCTGTTTCTCTCTCTGTCTCTCTCTGTTTCTCTATCTCTCTCCATCTCTCTCTTTCTCTCTGTCTCTGTCTCTGTTTCTCTGTCTGTCTCTCTCTCACCCTCACACTCTCTCACACTCACACGTTTCTATTGACTATTATCTGCTCTGTCTAATAGTCACATGATCAGCTTCTGGCTGGCAGAATGAGCAAAAATTACTATCTCTAATGTTGCTAGCTATTCAACATGTGAGTCTGATAGATGTTGAGATGGATCTTATGAAAGAAATGAAGAGAAAGGAATAAATAAAATTAAGAGTATAGATTGATTGAAGAAAAGTATCTCCATTCCAGCCTCACTAATTTCCCATTCAGCTCACCTGTTTGTCTGGCACAGGCCTGAGATCAGGATTAGACCACAGCCCTGCCAACTCTACTGTAGTCTGTAGCTGAACTATAATTAACACTGACCTGCTGTCAGCTGCATGGATGGGAACATCTACCTAGGAGAGATTTGGTTGTTGACACACAATAGGAGTATATTAAGTTGTATGTAATGAGGGCAACACCAAGTCCTTAGACTGAGGATGCCAGTGACAACCGTCTCTGTGTTGGTGCATCGTGTCTTATAGTGTGGAGGGCAGGAGTGATCTCTCTTCTCCACATGCATTGGTCCATACCCTGGAGTGGGGTGTGAGTTTTTAAAGGTTACACAACGTCCATTTGAGCACCCTCCCAGCCCACTTTACAGTCAGTTACAGAGGAGCCTCCCAGATCAACATACGATTCAGCACACACCAACACACACACAAACACTTGTATGCACACAGGGTAAGGTAAGCAAGTTGAAGGGAATTTTCTTTAATCTACACACTTAGTGAATCATAAAATCATCTGTTATTGTGCCCTCTACCCTCACCGTTGGACCTGGTCCTTAGTGAATGTTATTTTTGTGACTGTGGAAGGGGGAGAGAGGGGACTTCTGCTGCTACCACCACCACCCCTAGTCCTGCACCTGTTCCCTGCATTCCCCCTCCTCTCTCCCCATGTCTCCTGTCATGTCTGGGCGGTTCAGTGTAGCGTGTGTGATGGCAGTAGAGTGGAAGGCTGTTGGGGGCTCTTAATGGACAGCATGTGTTTGACGTGGGCCCTTGTGCCCAGCTCTCCATCTGAACCCGACCACCCCACCCAGCTAAACACAAAACTGCTCTTTCAGAGCACACTGCTTTAGCAGCACCAAGGGACATGGCTGTTCCTCCTGAGAAAAACATACTGTACGTTGAGACAAAACCATGTACAAATATTTCAGCTGACCCTGTGTTAGAGTATGGTGGTCAGTGGTAGTGAGCATCACGCTACACAGTCTTGTCCACTTAGCATGGGAGTCCATCTGCAAAGTTGTCCTCTCAGTGGGGGGTGGGGTCTGTCAGCAGAGCTTGGAGTGATGGAGTAAGGTTAGACCGTGTACTATAAAATGGAGGGAGAGAATGCATCATACATGGAGGCAGAGAAAAGCACGTTGAAAAGCAAAAGCATCTCTACAGATGTAGGATCTTAATTTCCTCATTCTTTTGATGCCGAGAATTTTTCTGCCCAGCAGGAAATGCAAACTAGCAAAGTGTATTTGAGTCTTAAAAAGGCTTCTAAAGTTTATCATTGTCACGGTCGTCCTCCTCTTCATCTGAAGAGGAGAGGCGAGATGGATCGGAGGACCAAAATGCGGCGTGGTATGTGTTCATCATTCATTTTAATACAGAAAACGCTGAACACTGAAACCCTTTACAAAAACAATAAACGAAAGAACAACCGTGAAGCTAAATGCAAACTGCGCTGAAACAAGCAATCAACATAGACAATCACCCACAAACAAACAGTGCAACCCAGGCTACCTAAGTATGATTCTCAATCAGAGACAACTAATGACACCTGCCTCTGAGAACCATACTAGGCCGAAACATAGAAATCCCCAAATCATAGAAAAACAAACATAGACTGCCCACCCAACTCACGCCCTGACCATACTAACTAAATACAAAACAAAGGAAATAAAGGTCAGAACGTGACAGTCATTTCCACTTAAAAATGTCAGAATTGATTTTCTCTCATGAAAAATGCATCAACCCCTACAAAAATGTCCACATAATGATTCACATTTTCTGTTGCTGCAGGATTATTTTCCTGCTGCAGAAAACTGGCTCAAATTAAGATCCTACATCTGTAATCCCCCATAACATTCATAAAACATCATATAACATACAGGCCTGCTTACACATGAATGGCAGGCACACAGGTCAATAATAGTATATTATGTACTCTTTAGGGAGATACACTGAGTGTACATTAGGAACACGTGTTCTTTCCATGACACACTGTAGACTGACCAGGTTAATCCAGGTGAAAGCTATGATCCCTTATCGATGCCACTTGTTAAACCCACTTTAAATCAGTTTAGATGAAGGGGAGGAGACAGGTTAAAGAAGGATTTTTAAGCCTTGAGACATGGATTGTTTATGTTTGTCATTCAAAGGGTGAATTGGCAAGACAAAATATTTAAGCGCCTTTGAACGGGGTATGGTAGTAGGTGCCAGGCGTACCAGTTTGAGTGTGTCAAGAACTGCAGTGCTGCTGGGTTTTTCACGCTTCACCAATTCTTGTGTGTACCAGAATGGGCCACCACCCAAATAACATCCAGCCAACTTGACACAACTGTGGGAAGCACAACTAACTTGGTGTCAAAATGGGCCAGTATCCCCGTGGAACCCTTTCGACACCTTGTAGAGTCCATGGCCCAACAAATCAAGGCTTTCTGAGGGCAAAAGGAGGTGCGACGCAGTATTAGTAAGGTGTTCCTAATGTTCTGTACATTCAGTGTCAACAGCGTGCCCTTACCAATCCAGTCTTGATCTGAGTTCTTGTATCATTATTATAAGGAACATGGATTACAATCATTTTTTTAATGAAAGGGACAGAAGAAAAGATTTGGGATTACACCCAAGGATTAGGATTAGGATGTGGAGTTAGGACTAAGATACATGTTTTATCTGGAAGCTTGGGGTGAGAGTGATGGAGTATTCCCTGAGTTTATTGGCGTAGTCTAAATGGTGTCTTCAAGAATTTCATGTCTTTCTGGTCTGTCCTGAACACAGATGTACAGCTATGAAATATTCACCACAGTTAAAGCATTCTATGCTAGAGAACAGCTGGGAAAATACGAGGGGAGGAGATGTGGAGAACAGTGAAACCTGAGGGGAGACCTGAGGGGAGAGAGTATTTTAGGAGGTGAATCAGGGGGTTGAGAGAGGGGAAAGTAAAAGGTTAAGATTTGAGGAAGATGAAGAAAGACAGGGACATGGGACATATTGAAAGGAAAATATATACACACAATGTGAAATTCATAACTTCATACTTAAGCAAGGTGGAACACTATTTTCAGAAAAGGCAAAATTGCTTCCTGTCTGTGTCATTTTGAATACTGGTGCTGTGAGGATGTGCATGACAGGCCAGCCTTTGTTGAAAAGGGGAACGACAGGGTAACTGTGTTCAGCAGTGTGGGTGTCACGACTGCTACTCAAACTGTGGTCATTGAAGGTAATGACAATTATGTCCCCCTGTGTTTGAGTGCTAACAATGCAAGATCCCAAGCAAGAAAAGTATCTCTCTGCGAGGGATGTAGGTCATTTTGAAACGATTCCACCACAAATGACACATAACAGCGCTAGAACAACACTAAAATGGAACTAGTTAGCACAATAACTCCCCACAAAACATCTGATCAGGAGAACATAGTTGTATAACTGTATAACCACAGTCAGGATGCCTGAGCGAATGTCCACTTGCTTAGGCTCGGAAACAGAATAGTTTCAAATGTAGATCTTTTAAACTATTCAGTCTTCTGAAGCATGCTTAATGAAGAGGACACACTGTTCTAACATTCATCATCACATTAGATAGTCTCTGGCCACGACCCAGAAGTGTGTGACTAAGAATAAAGGAAAAGCGTTCTAGTTGGGCGCTGCGCTCTGCGGGTGGTCCTCAGCTAGGTCCACGTCAATTAACACTTAATGATCTTAGAATAGAGGAGAAGAGGTGCCTGTCACTCTGCAGTGTGCAAATTCTTCCTCCAGGCTAACGGAACCATCATTTCCTGGAAAAAAAACAACACCATCCCAACTGAACAGGCTGAAATTCCATGATTTTTTTTCAACAGCTCTTACACAGTAAGTGCATTATCATTTTCACAATTTCAGAGTGTTATTTTGACCTCATAAAGTGGAAAAAAATATCTATTTTTTTTAAAACTATTCTGCCCCTTTTTAAAGGATTTTTTTCATACTGGCTAATATTAAATGGGACCGGCCCACATTGTAAACAGTACTGCCATGTTTCACATTGTGACCATCCAATCACAGGTTACGAATTATGACTGACCAGGGATTGGTTGACATGAGCTCTGACAGCAGCACAGCTGGACCAGTCAGATACAAGCAGATTGGTGTGTGTGTGTGTGTGAGAGAGAGAGAGATACTGTAGACAGTGATTGAGTGTGAGAGAGGGAGGAAGAGAGAGAGAGAGCAGCAGCAGAGGGAGGTTGAGGAGGTGTCAGGGTGTACATAATGTGTCTGAACATCACCGGTCCAACGAGTCAGATGAAAGTGAGACTGGCACAAAAAACAACAAACTCACAACTGGATTTGGACAAGAGGCCACCTAAATGAGAATAATGTCCTCACTACTGTACTGTACTGTGTCTTGTTGAACAATGTACTGCTAATAACACAATGCCATACATTTTCTCAGATGTCTTTCAAATGCAATACTGTGAGATGGACAGTTCTCAGAATGTAATGATTCAAATCCAACCCAGATCCCTCCCAGATCATATGTAAAATAATGGTACGGGAAATGATATGACTCACTTCTACTTCAAAATATCTATGTTTCTCTCCAGGCTGTTGGGGATAAAGATACACAATGAGAGAATAACATTGGCTTGGGATGTGATAAATCAGGGGCTTTGGGTATCATTGTTGATAAGATAATGTTGTATCTGGAATAGGCTACACTATTGCAGATGTGTTACTTAAACATAAACCTACTCTGCATACTCATTGTTAGTATAGAACATACAGTTAATAAACAGTATACTTTAATATAACGCCATTTATAAAGTATATGAGTTTGTTTAGTTCTTATGTATCTTTCAGTGATGCTGCTGGTCTTCATTACTCTTTCAATGTTCTCCCTTGAATCATTCTGAATGAGGACAAGATCACGCTAACCTAAATATACTATACCTTCACACTTTATGCAATCATAAATCCTGTTGAGAGGAAATGAAATTACACAATATTGTGAACTCATCTCTACCGTTACATTCTTCACCATGACAACCGCACATGGCATAACATGTCTCTCTCTCAAGGGAGGGTAGAGAGAGTGAAGAGGATTCTGAACAAATCCAAAAATATATAAATATCTGAGTACCCTGGTGTGTGTGTGTGTGTGTGTGTGTGTGTGCAGTGTCTATGGTCAGAGGGAGATGGAGCACAGATAATATCCTAAGGGAGTGTGAAGCTGAAACATGTCCCCTCACCCAGCACCATGTCCCTAGCTAAGTGGAAGGAAAGGGGCTATTACTATCCCTTCACTTCCATGATAAACCAGGCCATACAGCTAGGATTTGTTTTGTGTATTTGAGTTAAGTCAGATGATGCTCCATTCCACCATACTACTGTACAGTGTACATTCCATGAGATACAAAAGGTAATGGAATATTTTTTGGTCTATTCAATATGGGGGAAAATATTACATGTAGACAC
Source organism: Oncorhynchus tshawytscha (assembly GCF_018296145.1). Lineage (NCBI taxonomy): Eukaryota > Metazoa > Chordata > Actinopteri > Salmoniformes > Salmonidae > Oncorhynchus > Oncorhynchus tshawytscha. Next base: position 16,388,167 of record NC_056448.1, on the reverse strand, counting down.
CATTTTCATATATTTTTTTTAAACTGTAGGACGACTTGCAATTGAGTTGATATCTCAGTAGTGTATTATTATCTCTGATATCCATGGATCTGCCTATATAAGAAAAACCCTGGAGTCAGACATCAATCAGTCACAGGGGATGTCAGCTCATATAACTGGTTTGGAGGATGCTTATGATCACATTCACACTACTCTTCACACACAGCATCCAAAAATACACCCACTGCTCCTCCGTAGTAGACTCAGGTGCGCCGGCACCGATACCAATGCAAGCAGTTCTCCCACTACCTCTACCTCACACTCTTTTCACCCTCCTCACTCCCAGTCTCTCTTTCGCTCTCTGATATTCTTTGTTTTCTCTCTTCATGTTGCAGTAGAATTCTATTTTTCCTGTCTTTATTCCATCTTCCTCCTCTCCCCTGTAATTGCTCCCTTCTCTCTCTCTCTCTCTCTCTCTCTCTCTCTCTCTCTCTCTCTCTCTCTCACACACACGCACTCCTCTGTCTCCCGCTGCACTGGTCAGGCTTACAGTAGGTGCTCTCTCCCTCTATTGATCTCTTCACCGGACCTCTCTCTCGCTCCCATCACTCCTATGCCTCTCTCCGTGGATGAGGGGAACCGGGACTTGACTCTCCCCCTTCCTCTCCTCCGCCACCTCCTCCTCCTCTTCTTGCCTAACGCGGGATCATGTTCTATTTCCAGCTGGTGATCATGGCAGGGACGGTTCTCCTGGCGTACTACTTTGAGTACACAGACACGTTCCCCGTGCACATCCAGGGCTTCTTCTGCTACGACAAGACGTTCTCCAAGCCCTACCCCGGCCCGGATGAAACCAGCAAGATACCCCCACTGCTGGTCTACTCACTGGTTACAGGCATCCCATGCTTCACGGTAAGACTATGTGGTTAATCCTGTGTGTGTGTGTGGGGGGGGCTCTGCTCTGGATCTGTCATAGTTTGTCTGAATGTTGGTGAGTCAAAGCATCTCCAATGCGTCTCTGCTTTATGACAGACATGATGAACAGATTGGTGAGCCACGTGGAGCGCCCTCCCTCCATTTCAGAGCCTGTCACAGAAAGGTGTGTGTGTGTGTGTGTGTGTGTGTGTGTGTGTGTGTGTGTGTGTGTGTGTGTGTGTGTGTGTGTGTGTGTGTGTGTGTGTGTGTGTGTGTGTGTGTGTGTGTGTGTGTGTGTGTGTGTGTGTGTGTGTGTGTGTGTGTGTGGTCAGCCAGGGAGGAGAGCTCAGGCTTGTGGAGAAAGCTGTGTATGGACAGACGTAAAGATGTAATGGAAACAAACAGAGTCTGAGAAACGATTGGCGAGAGGGTGAGGAAACAGAACATGGAAACAGCAACGTTTTAGAGGCTGTGAGGGTGATAAGGTCAGTGGGTTTCATTTGAAATAGACAGAAAGGCCAATTGAATGAAGATGAGAGACAATAAAGAGAGACAAAGAACCACAGAGATGGTGGATAGAAAAGAGATGGTAATGTAGATGGAAGGGTACCAATGTTGTGGAGCTGTCAGTGTGAGAGATTCAGTGGGAGTAAAACATGGAGCACCTGGCACTGAACAACACAGGCCAAACCTGCTTCCTTGTTTCAGACAACAGACAATACCAGCCTTAGCTGAAAACCACCTCAATCTACACAATAAAAGACCACAACAGCTTTAAAGTGCATTAACCAAGATTTGACCTGGGTCAAGCCTCATTTCACTGCATCAGACCACAGCCAAAACCTGACCTAACCTTAACTGACAGGGGCCAAACACGTAACCAGTGGGCAGGCATATTCATGACACCTCCCGCCTATAGTACCTCTGTCATTTTGTTGTTGACTCTAGTCTAGAGGCATTTGATCCCTTTTCCCAACAGCTACAGTACAGTGCACCAGTCAGTCCTTTACCTTTTCTTGTTGGCCAGTGTATTTGGGTCAGTGCCAGTCCTCCAGGGCTAGTAGTTGGGACTATCCTCCTCACTTATCTTCCCAGGGGTCCCCTCTATCCTAATTAAAGTAGTCAGTCATCCTTTGACGTCTCAGCTCTCTGCATTAGGAGCCAGTCCCCTGCTTAGAGGCCAACAGTATCCACACAGACCAAAGAGGGAACTTTGTTTGGCCACTTTCACGCCTAGTCTGTGATTTTTCAGTTGGTGCTTGTTGATGATTGACCCCTTTTCTTAGAATGCTGCATTATGTATGAAGTACTACTGTATGATGGCCCTGTGGGTCTCTGCTGTGACAGCAGCATTTACAGTACAGTGATACCGTCACAGATCTCATAGCTGTTTTATGTACAACACCGTGTTGGAACTTTGTCCCGAGTGTCTGTGGTGGTCACCAGTCCAGTGGTTAGACCTAGTATTTGTAGAAATGACATCGTGATGATGTAGTGTCAGTATCCAGTGGGCTCTACTAGAAAGGTGTTGTGAGTGATCTAGAAAAAACTGTGATTTTTTTTTTGTGAGGGTGGATGATGAATGGGCAGCAGTTGATATCACGCTGAGGTAACGACAGGATCCTCTATACCAGTGTTATCACGCTGAGGTAATGACAGGATCCTCTACACCAGTGTTATCACGCTGAGGTAACGACAGGATCCTCTACACCAGTGTTATCACGCTGAGGTAACGACAGGATCCTCTACACCAGTGTTATCACGCTGAGGTAACGACAGGATCCTCTACACCAGTGTTATCACGCTGAGGTAACGACAGGATCCTCCACACCAGTGTTATCACGCTGAGGTAACGACAGGATCCTCTACACCAGTGTTATCACGCTGAGGTAACGACAGGATCCTCTACACCAGTGTTATCACGCTGAGGTAACGACAGGATCCTCCACACCAGTGTTATCACGCTGAGGTAACGACAGGATCCTCTACACCAGTGTTATCATGCTGAGGTAACGACAGGATCCTCCACACCAGTGTTATCACGCTGAGGTTCCTCCACACCAGTGTTATCACGCTGAGGTAACGACAGGATCCTCTACACCAGTGTTATCACGCTGAGGTAACGACAGGATCCTCCACACCAGTGTTATCACGCTGAGGTAATGACAGGATCCTCTACACCAGTGTTATCACGCTGAGGTAACGACAGGATCCTCCACACCAGTGTTATCACGCTGAGGTAAGGACAGGATCCTCTACACCAGTGTTATCACGCTGAGGTAACGACAGGATCCTCCACACCAGTGTTATCACGCTGAGGTAACGACAGGATCCTCTACACCAGTGTTATCACGCTGAGGTAACGACAGGATCCTCTACACCAGTGTTATCACGCTGAGGTAACGACAGGATCCTCTACACCAGTGTTATCACGCTGAGGTAATGACAGGATCCTCTACACCAGTGTTATCACGCTGAGGTAATGACAGGATCCTCTACACCAGTGTTATCACGCTGAGGTAACGACAGGATCCTCCACACCAGTGTTATCACGCTGAGGTAATGACAGGATCCTCTACACCAGTGTTATCACGCTGAGGTAATGACAGGATCCTCTACACCAGTGTTATCACGCTGAGGCATTTTTAAATTTTTTATTAAACTAGGTAAGTCAGTTAAGAACAAATTCTTATTTTACAATGACGGCCTACCCTGGCCAAACCTCCCCCTAACCCGGACGACACTGGCCAATTGTGCGCCGCCCTATGGGATTCTCGATCACGGCCAGTTGTGATACAGCCCGGGACCGAACCATGGTCTGTAGTGACGCCTCTAGCACTGAGGTGCAGTGCCTTAGACCACTGCGCCACTCAGGATGACAGTATCCTCTACACCAGTGTTTTCCAACTCCAACCGTACACCCTTTTGCTGTAGCCCTTGGACAAACACATCTAATTCAATTCATCTTGGGCTTGATGACAAAATCTTGGGCTTAGTTGACAAGTTGAATCAGGTGTGCTTGTCCAGGGTTACAATAGAAATGTGTACGGTTGGGGGTACCGGAGGACCAGGGTTGGGAAACTCTGCCTTACACGGAAGCAGAGCTGAATCCCTGCAGGGAGCCAGACCCCATGGAGTTTACATTCAGCTGGAGTGACGTCATTCTGAAGCTGGCTTTTGATTTAATGTTATCTCAAAAACACGTGTGTGTGTGTGTGTGTGTGTGTGTGTGTGTGTGTGTGTGTGGTGTGTGGTGTGTGTGTGTCAGTGTGGTGGGTGTGTGTGGTGTGTGTGTGTGGGGTGTGTGTGGTGTGTGTGTGTGTGGTGTGTGTGTCAGTGTGGTGGGTGTGGTGTGGTGTGTGTGTGTGTGTGTGTGTGTGTGTGTGTGTGTGTGTGTGTGTGTGTGTGTGTGTGTGTACGCACGTTAACTGAATTATTCCAGAAAAACAAGTGAACTTTAAAAAGACAGCTGCATTTATTTATTTATTAATGCATTCCATCCAGTAGGATACTGTGGGCTTTTACCCCAAGGCTGTTTCTGCATTTATTTATTTATTAATGCATTCCATCCAGTAGGATACTGTGGGCTTTTACCCCAAGGCTGTTTCTGCATTTATTTATTTATTAATGCATTCCATCCAGTAGGATACTGTGGGCTGTTTTACCCCAAGGCTGTTTCTGCATTTATTTATTTATTAATGCATTCCATCCAGTAGGATACTGTGGGCTTTTACCCCAAGGCTGTTTCTGCATTTATTTATTTATTAATGCATTCCATCCAGTAGGATACTGTGGGCTTTTACCCCAAGGCTGTTTCTGCATTTATTTATTTATTTAATGCATTCCATCCAGTAGGATACTGTGGGCTTTTACCCCAAGGCTGTTTCTGCATTTATTTATTTAGTAATGCATTCCATCCAGTAGGATACTGTGGGCTTTACCCCAAGGCTGTTTCTGCATTTATTTATTTAGTAATGCATTCCATCCAGTAGGATACTGTGGGCTTTTACCCCAAGGCTGTTTCTGCATTTATTTATTTAGTAATGCATTCCATCCAGTAGGATACTGTGGGCTTTTACCCCAAGGCTGTTTCTGCATTTATTTATTTATTAATGCATTCCATCCAGTAGGATACTGTGGGCTTTTACCCCAAGGCTGTTTCTGCATTTATTTATTTATTAATGCATTCCATCCAGTAGGATACTGTGGGCTTTTACCCCAAGGCTGTTGCTGCATTTGCAGTTGCTGTGGCCCCTGGTCCAGACGCAGATCGTCACACACATGCAAGCAAGCGCGTGCACACACACTTGAGTTTGGTTTATTGTAGGAAATCTTAGAAGTAGGTCTGAGGCTTATTTACATTACATCATTTAGCAACTTACAGTTAGTGCATTCATCTTAAGATAGATAGTTGGGACAATCACATATCACAGGCATAAAAATAAACATTTTTCTCAATAACGTAGCTATGAGTGGAGTCAGAGCTAGAAAGGGGGGGGGGGTCAAGTGCTGGATATGTTTTGTTTTTTTTATTGGTGGGGGGGTCGAGGTGAGGAGGATGATTATTTAAGATAATGTTTGAAGAGGTAGGGTTTCGAATGTTTTCGAAAGATGGGCAGGGACTCTGCTGTCCTAGCTTCATGGGGAAGCTGGTTCCACCATTGTGGTGCCAGGACAGAGAAGAGTTTGGACTGGGCTGAGCGGGAGCTGCCCCTTGTAGGGGTGAGAGGACCACGGTGCTTGTGTTGGGTTGTAAGGTTTGAGCATAGCCTGAAGGTAGGGAGGGGCAGTTCCTCTTGCTAGTCCGTAGGTAAGCACCATGGTCTTGTAGGGGATGCGAGCTTCGACTGGAAGCCAGTGGCGTGTGCGGAGGAGCGGGCTGACCTGAGAGAACATGTCTTATAGTAGATTCTATCTGACATTTGATGAGTGTGTGTATGTGTGTGTCTACATTGTCATGCAGAGATGTAGTGAGATCTGACGCATCATCCCAAGAGTCCTTTATTAGTTCCCCCCATCAAAATATCTGCCGAGATAAAGAGGATGGATCCTCTGGACGGCCCTCTCACTTCAGTCTTAATGGACTATCACTTGGCCTACCAAACATGCTCACCAGAGAATACTTTTGTGGCATATACTGTATTGTAGGCCTATGAGAGAAATACTGAATCTGGGGTGAATCCCAATACTCTACTGTGGCAAATCATCCTCTTCTACTCCAACAGTTATCTGAGAGGACAGAACAGATGGAAACGATGTGCTTAGTGCCCATTATGTGTGTCTCATTGAGGAGAAGCTGAATCTAACAGGAACCTGAGGAATTCACACTAGCAGTCCTTGGTTTTGCTAGCAAATAGGCTCATACCATAGCACGTCTGCCCATCCAGTCTCTTCATATCAGGAAAAGGTCATGGGGATGACAGGTAGCCCTAATGGAAGAAACAAGAGTTTTTTGACTCCTCTGTCTGTGTTTAAAATAGACTAGAACAGGGATCGTCAAATAAATTCAGCCATGGGCAATGTTTTTTTCTTGAGTGGATGGTCGTGGGGTCAGAACATAATAACAAATAATTTGCAAATTAACTGCAAGAAGCCCAAACAGAATTAATATTTGACTAAAACATAATTTCAAACCTTGCTTACATTTGTATACGATCACGTGCCTCTGCTTGGGAATACTTGGAAGAGATTTCTGAAATTAAAATCACTTGGAGCTGACTTCCTAGTGTTTGTACAGTATTATATGTCCAACAACAAAAATTATAAATAATACACATTTAATTTTAAAAAACATACATTTTTTTACTCAGAAAATTGGCCAAATTTGCACAGGCTTGCCAGTTGGGGAAACCTGGATAAGAGTTGCCAGTTACCATTACCATGTCATTTCTTATTTCTTACTTTAGTGACATCAAAGTAATAAGGGATTGTGTAAGTAAGATGTCATCTAAGATTAGCGTCTCTTAACAGTTAGCCTTTAGAAATGGGGTTCGATGTTAGCTCTATGGGTGAGCTCTAGAACTGCTTGTTCAGTACAGTTCCATCAGGCCAAGTCGAAGTGAGATCTCATGCACATGATCCAACTGGCAGACAGAAACGTTTTAGGTGTCCCATACCCTGTCAGCTGACTTTGCTCTCCTCACCCTTCCTCACCCCTCCTCACCCTTCATGTCTCACCTCCCAATTAGCACCTTTCGTCTCGGAGCTGACCGAGAGTCTTTGCTCGTTAGCTTACATTCTAATTACCATGCAGATGATGGCAATTTAACCCAGAGAAGATGTTTTCTCTCCTGCGTCTCCCTGCTGCTCAGAGGCTGGGAACTGGGGGGTTAGATCAGCTTTAATATTGCAGACAGATTGTGGCTTCCATCAATGGAATTGTCTGCATAATTTCCAATCCCCCATATATATTTTTTGTAAATATATACACTACCGTTAAAAAGTTTGGGGTCACTTAGAAATGTCCTTGTTTTTGAAAGAAAAGCACATTTTTTTTTGTCCATTAAAATAACATCAAATTGATCAGAAATACAGTGTAGACATTGTTAATGTTGTAAATGACTATTGTAGCTGGAAACAGCTGATTGTGTTATGGAATATCTACATAGGCGTACAGAGGCCCATTATCAGCAACCATCACTCCTGTGTTCCAATGGCACGTTGTGGTAGCTAATCCAAGTTTATCATTTTAAAAGGCTAATTGTTCATTAGAAAACCCTTTTGCAATTATGTTAGCACAGCTGAAATCTGTTGTTCTGATTAAAGAAGCAATACAACTGGCCCTCTTTAGACTAGTTAAGTATCTGAAGCATCAGCATTTGAGGGTTTGATTACAGGCTCAAAATGGCCAGAAACAAATAACTTTCTTCTGAAACTCGTCAGTCTATTCTTGTTCTGAGAAATGGAGGCTATTCCATGTGAGAAATTGCCAAGAGACTGAAAATCTCATACAATGCTGTGTACTACTCCCTTCACAGAACAGCGCAAACTGGCCCTAACCAGAATAGAAAGAGGAGTGGGAGGCCCCAATGCATAACTGAGGACAAGGACAAGTACATTAGAGTGTCTAGTTTGAGAAACAGACACCTCACAAGTCTTCAACTGGCAGCTTCATTAAATAGTAGTCGCAAAACACCAGTCTTAACGTCAACAGTGAAGAGGCAACTCCAGGTTGCTGGCTTTCTAGGCAGAGTTGCAAAGAAAAAGCCATATCTCAGACTGGCCAATAAAAATAGAAGATTAAGATGGGCAAAATAACACAGACACTGGACAGAGGAACTCTGCCTAGAAGGCCAGCATCCCGGAGTCGCCTCTTCGCTGTTGACGTTGAGACTGGTGTTTTTCCAAATTGTGTTTCGTTATAGCCTTATTCTAAAATGGATTAAATAAAAAAAATCCTCAGCAATCTACACACAATACCCCATAATGACAAATTAGATTTTTAGAACATTTTCCAAATGTATTAAAAGCAAAAAACAGCTCGAAATTGAGCTCAGAGCTCAGGTGCATCCTGTTTGCATTCATCATCCTTGAGATGTTTCTACAACTTCATTGGAGTCCACCTGTGGTAAATTCAATTGATTGGGCATGATTTGGAAAGGCACACAGTTGACAGTTCATGTCAGAGCCAAAACCAAGCCCTGAGGTCGAAGGTATTGTCCGTAGAGCGCCGAGACAGGATTGTGTCGAAGCACAGATCTGGGGAAGAATACCAAAAAATGTCTGTAGCATTGAAGGTCCCCAAGAACACAGTGGCCTCCATCATTCTTAAATGGAAGAAATTTAGAACCACCATCTCTTCCTAGAGTTGGCGCCTGGCCAAACTGAGCAATCGGGGAGAAGGACCTTGGTCAGGGAGGTGACCAAGAACCTGATGGTCAATCTGACAGAGCTATATAGTCCCTCTGTGGAGATGGGAGAACCTTCCAGAAGGATAACCATCTCTGCAGCACTCCACCAATTAGGCCTTTATGGTAGAGTGGCCGAACGGAAGCCACTCCTCAGTAAAATACACATGACAGCCCGCTTGGAGTTTTCCAACAGGCACTTAAAGACTCTCAGAACATGAGGAACAAGAATCTTTGGCCTAGATGCCAAGCGCCACGTCTGGAGGAAACCTGGCACCATTCCTACGGTGAAGCATGGTGGTTGCAGCATCATGCTGTGGGGATGTTTTTCAACGGCAGGGACTGGGAGACTAGTCAGGATCGAGGCAAAGAGGAACAGAGCAAAGTACAGAGTGATCCTTGATGAAAACCTACTCCAGAGCGCATAGGATCTCAGACTGGGGCGAAGGTTCACCTTCCAACAGGACGACGACCCTAAGCACACAGCCAAGACGATGCAGGAGTGGCTTCGGGACAAGTCTCTGAATGTCCTTGAGTGGCCCAGCTAGACCCCGGACTTGAACCCGATCGAACATCTCTGGAGAGTCCTGAAAATAGCTGTGCAGCAACTCTCCCTATCCAACCTGACAGAGCTTGAGAGGATCTGCAGAGAAGAATGGGAGAAACTCCCCACATACAGGTGTACCAAGCTTGTAGAGTGATACCATAGAAGACTTGATGCTGTAATCGCTGCCAAAGGTGTTTCAACAAAGTACTGAGTAAAGGGTCTGAATACTTATGTGATTTAAAAATAATAATAATAATCATACATTAACAAAAATGTCTAAAAACCTGCTTTTGCTTTGTGATAATGGGGTATCAAGCATTTTGATCCATTTTAGAATAAAGCTGGTATGTAACAAAATGTGGAAATGTGAAGGGGTCTGAAAACTTTCCGAAGGCACTGTATATGCATTTTCCAGACACAGTATATTTTACAATAGTTGTCTTTTGTTTGTTTTTAGTCCCATCCTTCAGCTATCCCTCCATCTATCTCTGAAAACCATACGGTTTTATTTGCCACATATTTCTCCACTGGCTGTTTCACAAAGTTCTGAACTTTTCTAATCTCATACTTTCTACAGATAGTAAATTAAAATATAAACATTTTTGCTGAGAGAATTACTATATTGATCGACTGACTATGACTTTTAAATCACCCAGCAGCTATTTGCAGAGTTGGCTCCAGGTAAATATTGCAATTCATCACTTGTTTCAAAAGCCCTGCGCACCGGGAAAGCGAAATGTTCCCATGAGACAAACTCCGCCTACCCGGCGGACCGGCAAATCTGTGACTAAATCAAGTGCATCTACTGCGCTGCCCAATCGGATAGCTCAAATCACCGTGGCTACAGAGCTTCCATGACCCTGGCCACAGCCAAGTTTAAAGGCTACTGACCTACGTAAGATTTAATAACCTTTAAAACCATGACCATAGAGAGACCTGTCAACGAATACAGCAAAGATCTGCAGTTTTTGAGTGAGTTCATGTTTAAGTTTATATTCAACACTATTACAAAACGTGCTTCTCCATACTTCCGCTCGGGCTGCAGCTGCAATGAATGAGTGGCCAAGTATCGACAGCCCTGCGTTTTATTATTAGCAGCTCGTCGTGACGATTTTAATATGAAGGAATATTTAACTTTCTCTGGTCATAGGAAAAACATGAATTTGTGCATGAGGCAGATGCGGTGCGACTCGGGTTTCGCCATTTGGTGGAAGACTGTGTCCCTTCTCTCTGGTCAGTCTCACCGGAGGAAAGGAAGGATCGTTTTGAACGGTCATCCAACTCGGAATTCCGAGTCAGAAACTCGGCATCTTTCTACAGCTCCGACTTTTCGACCTGAAGATCACTGATGTCGTGATTTGACCTCGTTGACCGTCAGATGCAGGTACCATCAGTCCAGTAAAATAAAAAAGCTTATTATTTCAATTCATGCTCCACTGTGCCTCACAAGTGCTAAACCAACTGATCTATTCTGTTATCAAAGCTCGAGTTTTGAAATATAATATGGTCTGATTAACAATATTGGCAGGCCAATCATACAGACAATATTCTGTGATATGTATTAGGCCTAATGCCCAAACATCATTCCTACAACTGTTTGTGTGGGTTAATGTAAAATAATAATCTGAGCAGTAGATCTCAGGTTGCCTTTTGACTGCGAAAGTGATCTTGACTCAGAAAACGCTTGTGACCACTGATCTAGATCATCTATGAGGCTGTGGAGGAAATGGTGTATTTAAATGAACATGAATCATCACCGTACAATACTTACTGACTTTATTGATCAATGTCAGACTAGCCTGCTGGCCTTACTGAGTCAATAGTAAGACACGGCCTGCAACTGACACGGCCTGCAACGGAAACATGCGGTCTCTCCTTCACTGCAGCCGAAGTGAGTAAGACATTTAAACGTGTTAACCCTCGCAAGGCTGCAGGCCCAGACGGCATCCCCAGCCGCGCCCTCAGAGCATGCGCAGACCAGCTGGCCGGTGTGTTTACGGACATATTCAACCAATCCCTATACCAGTCTGCTGTTCCCACATGCTTCAAGAGGGCCACCATTGTTCCTGTTCCCAAGAAAGCTAAGGTAACTGAGCTAAACGACTACCGCCCGTAGCACTCACATCCGTCATCATGAAGTGCTTTGAGAGACTAGTCAAGGACCATATCACCTCCACCCTACCTGACACCCTTGACCCACTCCAATTTGCTTACCGCCCAAATAGGTCCACAGACGATGCAATCTCAACCACACTGCACACTGCCCTAACCCATCTGGACAAGAGGAATACCTATGTGAGAATGCTGTTCATCGACTACAGCTCGGCATTCAACACCATAGTACCCTCAAGCTCGTCATCAAGCTCGAGACCCTGGGTCTCGACCCCGCCCTGTGCAACTGGGTACTGGACTTCCTGACGGGCCGCCCCCAGGTGGTGAGGGTAGGCAACAACATCTCCTCCCCGCTGATCCTCAACACTGGGGCCCCACAAGGGTGCGTTCTGAGCCCCCTCCTGTACTCCCTGTTCACCCACGACTGCGTGGCCATGCACGCCTCCAACTCAATCATCAAGTTTGCGGACGACACAACAGTGGTAGGCTTGATTACCAACAACGACGAGACGGCCTACAGGGAGGAGGTGAGGGCCCTCGGAGTGTGGTGTCAGGAAAATAACCTCACACTCAACGTCAACAAAACTAAGGAGATGATTGTGGACTTCAGGAAACAGCAGAGGGAACACCCCCATCCACATCGATGGAACAGTAGTGGAGAGGGTAGCAAGTTTTAAGTTCCTCGGCATACACATCACAGACAAACTGAATTGGTCCACTCACACAGACAGCATCGTGAGGAAGGCGCAGCAGCGCCTCTTCAACCTCAGGAGGCTGAAGAAATTCGGCTTGTCACCAAAAGCACTCACAAACTTCTACAGATGCACAATCGAGAGCATCCTGGCGGGCTGTATCACCGCCTGGTATGGCAACTGCACCGCCCTCAACCGTAAGGCTCTCCAGAGGGTAGTGAGGTCTGCACAACGCATCACCGGGGGCAAACTACCTGCCCTCCAGGACACCTACACAACCCGATGCTACAGGAAGGCCATAAAGATCATCAAGGACATCAACCACCCGAGCCACTGCCTGTTCACCCCGCTGTCATCCAGAAGGCGAGGTCAGTACAGGTGCATCAAAGCTGGGACCGAGAGACTGAAAAACAGCTTCTATCTCAAGGCCATCAGACTGTTAAACAGCCACCACCAACATTGAGTGGCTACTGCCAACACACTGTCAATGACACTGACTCTACTCCAGCCACTTTAATCATGGGAATTGATGGGAAATTATGTAAATATATCACTAGCCACTTTAAACAATGCTACCTTATATAATGTTACTTACCCTACATTGTTCATCTCATATGCATACGTTGATACTGTACTCTATATCATCGACTGCATCCTTATGTAATACATGTATCACTAGCCACTTTAACTATGCCACTTGGTTTACATACTTATCTCATATGTATATACTGTACTCGATATCATCTACTGTATCTTGCCTATGCTGCTCTGTACCATCACTCATTCATATATCCTTATGTACATATTCTTATCCCCTTACACTGTGTATAAGACAGTAGTTTTTTTGGAATTGTTAGTTAGATTACTTGCTCGTTATTACTGCATTGTCGGAACTAGAAGCACAAGCATTTCGCTACACTCGCATTAACATCTGCTAACCATGTGTATGTGACAAATAAAATTTGATTTGATTTGATTTGATTTGGAATAGGAACATTAGCCTGCTGGCCTTACTGAGTCGATAGGAACATTAGCCTGCTGGCCTTACTGAGTCGATAGGAACATTAGCCTGCTGGCCTTACTGAGTCAATAGGAACATTAGCCTGCTGGCCTTACTGAGTCAATAGGAACATTAGCCTGCTGGCCTTACTGAGTCAATAGGAACATTAGCCTGCTGGTCTTACTGAGTCAATAGGAACATTAGCCTGCTGGCCTTACTGAGTCAATAGGAACATTAGCCTGCTGGCCTTACTGAGTCGATAGGAACATTAGCCTGCTGGCCTTACTGAGTCAATAGGAACATTAGCCTGCTGGCCTTACTGAGTCGATAGGAACATTAGCCTGCTGGCCTTACTGAGTCGATAGGAACATTAGCCTGCTGGCCTTACTGAGTCGATAGGAACATTAGCCTGCTGGCCTTACTGAGTCGATAGGAACATTAGCCTGCTGGCCTTACTGAGTCGATAGGAACATTAGCCTGCTGGCCTTACTGAGTCGATAGGAACATTAGCCTGCTGGCCTTACTGAGTCGATAGGAACATTAGCCTGCTGGCCTTACTGAGTCGATAGGAACATTAGCCTGCTGGCCTTACTGAGTCGATAGGAACATTAGCCTGCTGGCCTTACTGAGTCGATAGGAACATTAGCCTGCTGGCCTTACTGAGTCGATAGGAACATTAGCCTGCTGGCCTTACTGAGTCGATAGGAACATTAGCCTGCTGGCCTTACTGAGTCGATAGGAACATTAGCCTGCTGGCCTTACTGAGTCGATAGGAACATTAGCCTGCTGGCCTTACTGAGTCGATAGGAACATTAGCCTGCTGGCCTTACTGAGTCGATAGGAACATTAGCCTGCTGGCCTTACTGAGTCGATAGGAACATTAGCCTGCTGGCCTTACTGAGTCGATAGGAACATTAGCCTGCTGGCCTTACTGAGTCGATAGGAACATTAGCCTGCTGGCCTTACTGAGTCGATAGGAACATTAGCCTGCTGGCCTTACTGAGTCGATAGGAACATTAGCCTGTTGGCCTTACTGAGTCGATAGGAACATTAGCCTGCTGGCCTTACTGAGTCGATAGGAACATTAGCCTGCTGGCCTTACTGAGTCGATAGGAACATTAGCCTGCTGGCCTTACTGAGTCGATAGGAACATTAGCCTGCTGGCCTTACTGAGTCGATAGGAACATTAGCCCGAGCTATTTAGGAGGGATATCACACCTGGCACAAATGATTGTCTAGTTGTGTTTTTCCTGCTGAGGGGTGCCCTATACCTGCTCCCAGAGGGGAGTAGTTCAAAGTCTGGGTACAGGGGGTGGCTTTTTAAACCCTGAATTTCTAAGCCCTTGATAATATTGTTGGATCAGATTTTAATAGATAACATTTCTATGGCCATAATAAATAGATATGACAATAGTGGACAACCTTGTTTTACTCTTGACATTTTAATACTTTCTGAAAAGTAGCCATTATTTACTATTTTACACCTAGACTTACTATACATAACCTGAACCCAGTGTATAAAAGATTTAACAAAATGTAAATATTCCAGGCCTACTTTATCAAGACTTTTCAAAGTCAGTTATGAATACCAACAACTTCATAATAAGAATAACATCCAACAACTTCATAATTATTTTTATTTATTTATTTTACCCCTTTTTTCTTCCCAATTGGTAGTAGTTAGTCTTGTCTCATCGCTGCAACTCCCGTACGGGCTCGGAAGAGGCAAAGGTCGAGAGCCATGCGTCCTCCGAAACACAACCCAACCAAGCCGCACTGCTTCTTGACACAATACACATCCAACCCGGAAGCCAGCCGCACCAATGTGTCGGAGGAAACACCGTACACCTGGAGACCTGGTCAGCGTGCACTGCAACAGGCGTGACACAGGAGTCGCTAGTGCGCAATGAGACAAGGATATCCCTGCCGGACAAACCCTCCCCAACCCAGACGACGCTGTGCCAATTGTGCGCCGCCTCATGGGCCTCCCGGTCGTGGCCAACTGTGACAGAGCCTGGGCTCAAACATAGAATCTCTGGTGGCACAGCTAGCACTGCGATGCAGTGCCTTAGGCCACTGCGCCACCTGGGAGGCTCAACTTCATAATTCTATGCACTATGAATTTTGCTAGAATCTTTACATCACAACACTGAAGTGTAAGGAGCCTCCATTTTTTTTTTTACTGGACTGGATTTTATATTTACCACTTGGATCCTGTTTAAGTAAGTTGAGTATCTGATAATCTACCATTTTTATAGGAGTGGTTAAAACATGCAAATAACGGTCCTCCGAGTACATCAAAAAAGGTTTGGTATACCTCAACTGTTATGCCATCCAGCCATGGAGTTTTCCCGGACTTAAAGGCTTTAATTGCATCAAGAAGTTGAATGGAGGAGACTGAAACGAGGAGGAGACTGAAACGAGGAGGAGACTGAAACTTTTGTAAGGATCGACGCTGGTAGAGATGAGAAGCATGTACAGGGAGTGAACATTTAATATCAACGGACATGGAACAGGACAGGACAGCGTCTGGACATGAACACATAATGAAAATAATGCTGACACAGGGAACAAACGGGGGAGCAGACAAAAATAGGGAAGGCAATCAACAAAGTGAAGGAGTCCAGGTGAGTCCAATGAGCGCTGATGCGCGTAATGATGGTGACAGGTGTGCGTAATAAAGGTGTGCGCAGCCTGGCGCCCTCGAGTGGCAGAGAGGGAGAGCGGGAGCATGACAACTTTGCTCCCTCTTCCAAAATATTGTTTGGTGAATCATGGGGGACTCCGTCATTTGTAAGTTTCAATGAATTAGGTCGAAGATGAAAAAATTGTGGTGCATTTTTCCCCATATTCCATCCAGAGGAGGAGGAGGAGGTAAGGGAGGGGTGCGGAGGAGGAGGAGGTAAGGGAGGGGTGCGGAGGAGGAGGAGGTAAGGGAGGGGTGCAGAGGAGGAGGAGGAGGAGGTAAGGGAGGGGTGCAGAGGAGGAGGAGGAGGAGGAGGTAAGGGAGGGGTGCAGAGGAGGAGGAGGAGGTAAGGGAGGGGTGCAGAGGAGGAGGAGGAGGTAAGGGAGGGGTGCAGAGGAGGAGGAGGAGGTAAGGGAGGGGTGCAGAGGAGGAGGAGGAGGTAAGGGAGGGGTGCAGAGGGGAGGAGGAGGAGGTAAGGTAGGGGTGCAGAGGAGGAGGAGGAGGAGGTAAGGGAGGGGTGCAGAGGAGGAGGAGGAGGAGGTAAGGGAGGGGTGCAGAGGAGGAGGAGGAGGTAAGGGAGGGGTGCAGAGGAGGAGGAGGAGGAGGTAAGGGAGGGGGTGCAGAGGAGGAGGAGGAGGAGGTAAGGGAGGGGTGCAGAGGAGGAGGAGGAGGAGGAGGTAAGGGAGGGGTGCAGAGGAGGAGGAGGTAAGGGAGGGGTGCAGAGGAGGAGGAGGTAAGGGAGGGGTGCAGAGGAGGAGGAGGTAAGGGAGGGGTGCAGAGGAGGAGGAGGAGGTAAGGGAGGGGTGCAGAGGAAGAGGAGGAGGTAAGGGAGGGGTGCAGAGGAGGAGGAGGAGGAGGTAAGGGAGGGGTGCAGAGGAGGAGGAGGAGGTAAGGGAGGGGTGCAGAGGAGGAGGAGTGTAAGGGAGGGGTGTAGAGGAGAAGGTAAGGGAGGGGTGTAGAGGAGAAGGTAAGGGAGGGGTGCAGAGAAGGAGTAGGTAAGGGAGGGGTGCAGAGGAGGAGTAGGTAAGGGAGGGGTGCAGAGGAGGAGGAGGTAAGGGAGGGGTGCAGAGGAGGAGGAGGAGGTAAGGGAGGGGTGCAGAGGAGGAGGTAAGGGAGGGGTGCAGAGGAGGAGGGAGGTAAGGGAGGGGTGCAGAGGAGGAGGAGGAGGTAAGGGAGGGGTGCAGAGGAGGAGGTAAGGGAGGGGTGCAGAGGAGGAGGAGGAGGTAAGGGAGGGGTGCAGAGGAGGAGGAGGAGGTAAGGGAGGGGGTGCAGAGGAGGAGGAGGAGGAGGTAAGGGAGGGGTGCAGAGGAGGAGGAGGAGGAGGAGGTAAGGGAGGGGTGCAGAGGAGGAGGTGTGTAAGGGAGGGGTGTAGAGGAGAAGGTAAGGGAGGGGTGTAGAGGAGAAGGTAAGGGAGGGGTGCAGAGAAGGAGTAGGTAAGGGAGGGGTGCAGAGGAGTAGGTAAGGGAGGGGTGCAGAGGAGTAGGTAAGGGAGGGGTGCAGAGGAGGAGGTAAGGGAGGGGTGCAGAGGAGAAGGTAAGGGAGGGGTGTAGAGGGGGTGTAAGGGAGGGGTGTAGAGGAGAAGGTAAGGGAGGGGTGTAGAGGAGGAGAAGGTAAGGGAGGGGTGTAGAGGAGGAGAAGGTAAGGGAGGGGTGTAGAGGAGGAGAAGGTAAGGGAGGGGTGTAGAGGGGAGGAGAAGGTAAGGGAGGGGTGTAGAGGAGGAGAAGGTAAGGGAGGGGTGTAGAGGAGGAGAAGGTAAGGGAGGGGTGCAGAGGAGGAGAAGGTGAGGGAGGGGTGCAGAGGAGGAGGAGGAGGAGGTAAGGGAGGGGTGCAGAGGAGGAGGAGGAGGAGGTAAGGGAGGGGTGCAGAGGAGGAGGAGGTAAGGGGGAGTGTAAGGGAGGGGTGTAGAGGAGGAGGTAAGGGAGGGGTGTAGAGGAGGAGAAGGTAAGGGAGGGGTGCAGAGGAGGAGAAGGTAAGGGAGGGGTGCAGAGGAGGAGAAGGTAAGGGAGGGGTGCAGAGGAGGAGAAGGTAAGGGAGGGGTGCAGAGGAGGAGAGGG
The DNA here is from genome assembly GCF_018296145.1 of Oncorhynchus tshawytscha. Taxonomy (NCBI): domain Eukaryota; kingdom Metazoa; phylum Chordata; class Actinopteri; order Salmoniformes; family Salmonidae; genus Oncorhynchus; species Oncorhynchus tshawytscha. The sequence goes on along the minus strand of NC_056448.1, from coordinate 16,370,335 downwards.
TAAGGGAGGGGTGCAGAGGAGAAGGTAAGGGAGGGGTGTAGAGGGGGGTGTAAGGGAGGGGTGTAGAGGAGAAGGTAAGGGAGGGGTGTAGAGGAGGAGAAGGTAAGGGAGGGGTGTAGAGGAGGAGAAGGTAAGGGAGGGGTGTAGAGGAGGAGAAGGTAAGGGGAGGGGTGTAGAGGAGGAGAAGGTAAGGGAGGGGTGTAGAGGAGGAGAAGGTAAGGGAGGGGTGTAGAGGAGGAGAAGGTAAGGGAGGGGTGCAGAGGAGGAGAAGGTGAGGGAGGGGTGCAGAGGAGGAGGAGGTAAGGGGGAGTGTAAGGGAGGGGTGTAGAGGAGGAGGTAAGGGAGGGGTGTAGAGGAGGAGAAGGTAAGGGAGGGGTGCAGAGGAGGAGAAGGTAAGGGAGGGGTGCAGAGGAGGAGAAGGTAAGGAGGGGTGCAGAGGAGGAGAAGGTAAGGGAGGGGTGCAGAGGAGGAGAGGGTAAGGGGAGGGGTGCAGAGGAGGAGAAGGTAAGGGAGGGGTGCAGAGGAAAGGGAGAGGTGCAGAGGGGAAGGGGGTGGGGGTAAAGGAGGAGTGCCAAGGGTGAAATGACAAATTGATAAAGGTGAGAAGAGTACCAGATGATGAAATACAGGGAGTGGATAGAGAAAGATTGAGTGTGGAGGCACAGAAAGAGATGGTGGGAGAGTAGGAGTTTCCTTTATCTCCCTATGAGAAAAACACAATAGATCTAGTAGAGAGGGGTTGAAGTGAAGGTACATAGTACACACCATTAAGAAAAAGAGAGGTTGTCACCTATTATTGTAAGGAGAATGACAGTGTCTAGTTTAGCCACTGTGAAGTGGTGCTGTTTGGTATCCGTGCAGCAGGACCATTTTCAGGCAGCTTCACAGTCCCGCTCAGCCTCAACACAATCACAACGATTATCTAACTGACCGCAATGATAATCACTTTGCTGAGCTCAATCAGAGCCGTTACACTGATCGCACCATCAAACGATTCACTCCATCCCTTTGTCGCTTCTTTCTATCTCTTTTCTGATCTGGTTCACTTGCTCTCTCATTTCTCTACTGTTTCTCTCTCTTTTGCTCTGTTGCTCTTTTTATTTGCATGACTTTCTCTCTGAGAGTTGGTATAGTTTGGTATAGTTTATGTATAGTTTATGGATTAGTTTATGTATAGTTTATGGTATAGTTTGTATATAGCTTATGTATAGTTTATGGTTTAGTTTGTATATAATTTATGTATAGTTTAGGGTATAATTTATGTATAGTTTATGGTGTAGTTTGTATATAGCTTATGTTTACTTTATGGTTTAGTTTATGTATAGTTTATGGTTTAGTTTATGTATAGTTTGTATATAGCTTATGTTTACTTTATGGTGTAGTTTGTATATAGCTTATGTATAGTTTATGGTTTAGTTTGTATATATCTTATGTATAGTTTATGGTATAGTTTGTATATAGCTTATGTATAGTTTATGGTAGAGTTTGTATATATCTTATGTATAGTTTATGGTAGAGTTTGTATATATCTTATGTATAGTTTATGGTTTAGTTTATTTATAGTTTATGGTATAGTTATAGTTTATATATAGTTTATGGTATAATTTATGTATAGTTTATGGTATAGATTGTATATAGCTTATGTATAGTTTATGGTTTAGTTTGTATATAGCTTATGTATAGTTTATGGTATAGTTTGAATAGTTTATGGTATAGATTGTATATAGCTTATGTATAGTTTATGGTATAGTTTGTATATATCTTATGTATAGTTTATGGTATAGTTTGTGAATAGTTTATGTATAGTTTATGGTTTAGTTTATTTATAGTTTATGGTATAGTTATAGTTTATATATAGTTTATGGTATAGTTATAGTATAGGTTATGGTTTAGTTTATGTATAGTTTATGGTATAGCTTAGTTTATGGTATAGCTTAGTTTTATGGTGTAGTGTATGGTATAGCTTAGTTTTATTGTGTAGTGTATGGTATAGTTTAGTTTATGGTTTAGTTTATGGTTTAGTTTATGGTTTAGTTTATGGTTTAGTTTATGGTATAGTTTATGGTATAGTTTGTATATAGTTTATGTATAGTTTATGGTATAGTTTGTATATAGCTTATGTATAGTTTATGGTATAGTTTGTATATAGCTTATGTATAGTTGATGGTTTAGTTTGTATATAGCTTATGTATAGTTTATGGTTTAGTTATAGTATAGGTTATGGTTTAGTTTATTTATAGTTTATGGTAAAGTTATAGTTTATATATAGTTTATGGTATAGTTATAGTATAGGTTATGGTTTAGTTTATGTATAGTTTATGGTATAGTTTATAGTTTATGGTATAGCTTAGTTTATAGTTTATGGTATAACTTAGTTTATGGTATAGCTTAGTTTATGGTATAGCTTAGTTTTATGGTGTAGTGTATGGTATAGCTTAGTTTATGGTTTAGTTTGTATATATCTTATGTATAGTTTATGGTATAGTTTGTATATAGCTTATGTATAGTTTATGGTTTAGTTTGTATATAGCTTATGTATAGTTTATGGTTTAGTTTGTATATAGTTTATGTATAGTTTATGGTATAGTTTGTATATAGCTTATGTATAGTTTATGGTTTAGTTTGTATATAGCTTATGTATAGTTTATGGTATAGTTTGTATATAGCTTATGTATAGTTTATGGATTAGTTTATGTATAGTTTATGGTATAGTTTGTATATAGCTTATGTATAGTTTATGGTTTAGTTTGTATATAGCTTATGTATAGTTTTGGTTTTAGTTTGTATATAGCTTTTGTATAGTTTATGGTTTAGTTTATGGTATAGTTTGTATATAGCTTATGTATAGTTTATGGTTTAGTTTATGGTATAGTTTGTATATAGCTTATGTATAGTTTATGGTTTAGTTTGTATATAGCTTATGGTATAGTTTATGGTATAGTTTGTATATAGCTTATGTATAGTTTATGGTTTACTTTGTATATAGCTTATGTATAGTTTATGGTTTAGTTTATGGTATAGTTTGTATATAGCTTATGTATAGTTTATGGTTTAGTTTATGGTATAGTTTGTATATAGCTTATGTATAGTTTATGGTTTAGTTTGTATATATCTTATGTATAGTTTATGGTATAGTTTGTATATAGCTTATGTATAGTTTATGGTATAATTTATGTATAGTTTACGGTATAGTTTGTATATAGCTTATGTATAGTTTATGGTTCAGTTTGTATATAGCTTATGTATAGTTTATGGTATAGTTTGTATATAGCTTATGTATAGTTTATGGTATAGTTTGTATATAGCTTATGTATAGTTTATGGTTTAGTTTGTATATAGCTTATGTATAGTTTATGGTATAGTTTGTATATAGCTTATGTATAGTTTATGGTTTAGTTTATGGTATAGTTTGTATATAGCTTATGTATAGTTTATGGTATAGTTTACTGTATAGTTTGTATATAGCTTTTGTATAGTTTATGGTTTAGTTTATGGTTTAGTTTGTATATAGCTTATGTATAGTTTATGGTATAGTTTGTATATAGCTTATGTATAGTTTATGGTTTAGTTTATGGTTTAGTTTGTATATAGCTTATGTATAGTTTATGGTTTAGTTTGTATATAGCTTATGTATAGTTTATGGTTTAGTTTGTATATAGCTTATGTATAGTTTATGGTTTACTTTGTATATAGCTTATGTATAGTTTATGGTTTAGTTTGTATATATCTTAGTTTGTATATAGCTTATGTATAGTTTATGGTATAGTTTGTATATAGCTTATGTATAGTTTATGGTTTAGTTTGTATATAGCTTATGTATAGTTTATGGTATAGTTTGTATATAGCTTATGTATAGTTTATGGTTTAGTTTGTATATAGCTTATGTATAGTTTATGGTTTATTTTATGGTATAGTTTGTATATAGCTTATGTATAGTTTATGGTTTAGTTTATGGTTTAGTTTGTATATAGCTTATGTATAGTTTATGGTATAGTTTGTATATAGCTTATGTATAGTTTATGGTATAGTTTGTATATAGCTTATGTATAGTTTATGGTTTAGTTTGTATATAGCTTATGTATAGTTTATGGTTTAGTTTGTATATATCTTATGTATAGTTTATGGTATAGTTTGTATATATCTTATGTATAGTTTATGGTATAGTTTGTATATAGCTTATGTATAGTTTATGGTTTAGTTTGTATATATCTTATGTATAGTTTATGGTTTAGTTTGTATATAGCTTATGTATAGTTTATGGTATAATTTATGTATAGTTTACTGTATAGTTTGTATATAGCTTATGTATAGTTTATGGTTTAGTTTATGGTATAGTTTGTATATAGCTTATGTATAGTTTATGGTTTAGTTTATGGTATAGTTTGTATATAGCTTATGTATAGTTTATGGTATAGTTTGTATATAGCTTATGTATAGTTTATGGTTTAGTTTATGGTATAGTTTGTATATAGCTTATGTATAGTTTACGGTATAATTTATGTACAGTTTATGGTATAGTTTGTATATAGCTTATGTATAGTTTATGGTTTAGTTTGTATATATCTTATGTATAGTTTATGGTATAGTTTGTATATAGCTTATGTATAGTTTATGGTTTACTTTGTATATAGCTTATGTATAGTTTATGGTTTAGTTTGTATATAGCTTATGTATAGTTTATGGTATAATTTATGTATAGTTTATGGTATAGTTTGTATATGTATAGTTTATGGTATAGTTTGTATATAGCTTATGTATAGTTTATGGTTTAGTTTATGGTATAGTTTGTATATAGCTTATGTATAGTTTATGGTATAATTTATGTACAGTTTATGGTATAGTTTGTATATATCTTATGTATAGTTTATGGTTTAGTTTGTATATATCTTATGTATAGTTTATGGTATAGTTTGTATATAGCTTATGTATAGTTTATGGTTTACTTTGTATATAGCTTATGTATAGTTTATGGTTTAGTTTGTATATAGCTTATGTATAGTTTATGGTATAATTTATGTATAGTTTATGGTATAGTTTGTATATATCTTATGTATAGTTTATGGATTAGTTTATGTATAGTTTATGGTATAGTTTGTATATAGCTTATGTATAGTTTATGGTTTACTTTGTATATAGCTTATGTATAGTTTATGGTTTAGTTTGTATATAGCGTATGTATAGTTTATGGTATAATGTATGTATAGTTTATGGTATAGTTTGTATATAGCTTATGTATAGTTTATGGATTAGTTTATGTATAGTTTATGGTATAGTTTGTATATAGCTTATGTATAGTTTATGGTTTAGTTTGTATATAGCTTATGTATAGTTTATGGTATAATTTATGTATAGTTTATGGTATAGTTTTGTATATAGCTTATGTATAGTTTATGGTATAGTTTGTATATATCTTATGTATAGTTTATGGTTTAGTTTGTATATAGCTTATGTATAGTTTATGGTATAGTTTGTATATAGCTTATGTATAGTTTATGGTATAGTTTGTGAATAGTTTATGGATAGTTTATGGTTTAGTTTATTTATAGTTTATGGTATAGTTATAGTTTATATATAGTTTATGGTATAGTTATAGTATAGGTTATGGTTTAGTTTATGTATAGTTTATGGTATAGTTTATAGTTTATGGTATAGCTTAGTTTATAGTTTATGGTATAACTTAGTTTATGGTATAGCTTAGTTTATGGTGTAGTGTATGGTATAGCTTAGTTTATGGTTTAGTTTGTATATAGCTTATGTATAGTTTTTGGTTTAGTTTGTATATAGCTTTTGTATAGTTTATGGTTTAGTTTATGGTATAGTTTGTATATAGCTTATGTATAGTTTATGGTTTAGTTTATGGTATAGTTTGTATATAGCTTATGTATAGTTTATGGTATAGTTTGTATATAGCTTATGTATAGTTTATGGTATAGTTTGTATATAGCTTATGTATAGTTTATGGTTTAGTTTGTATATAGCTTATGTATAGTTTATGGTTTAGTTTATGGTATAGTTTGTATTTTGCTTATGTATAGTTTATGGTATAGTTTGTATATAGCTTATGTATAGTTTATGGTATAGTTTGTATATAGCTTATGTATAGTTTATGGTATAGTTTGTATATAGCTTATGTATAGTTTATGGTATAATTTATGTATAGTTTACGGTATAGTTTGTATATAGCTTATGTATAGTTTATGGTTTAGTTTGTATATAGCTTATGTATAGTTTATGGTATAGTTTGTATATAGCTTATGTATAGTTTATGGTATAGTTTGTATATAGCTTATGTATAGTTTATGGTTTAGTTTGTATATAGCTTATGTATAGTTTATGGTATAGTTTGTATATAGCTTATGTATAGTTTATGGTTTAGTTTATGGTATAGTTTGTATATAGCTTATGTATAGTTTATGGTATAGTTTACTGTATAGTTTGTATATAGCTTATGTATAGTTTATGGTTTAGTTTATGGTTTAGTTTGTATATATCTTATGTATAGTTTATGGTATAGTTTGTATATAGCTTATGTATAGTTTATGGTTTACTTTGTATATAGCTTATGTATAGTTTATGGATTAGTTTATGTATAGTTTATGGTATAGTTTGTATATAGCTTATGTATAGTTTATGGTTTACTTTGTATATAGCTTATGTATAGTTTATGGTTTAGTTTGTATATATCTTAGTTTGTATATAGCTTATGTATAGTTTATGGTATAGTTTGTATATAGCTTATGTATAGTTTATGGTTTAGTTTGTATATAGCTTATGTATAGTTTATGGTATAGTTTGTATATAGCTTATGTATAGTTTATGGTTTAGTTTGTATATATCTTAGTTTGTATATAGCTTATGTATAGTTTATGGTATAATTTATGTATAGTTTACGGTATAGTTTGTATATAGCTTTTGTATAGTTTATGGTTTAGTTTATGGTATAGTTTGTATTTTGCTTATGTATAGTTTATGGTATAGTTTGTATATAGCTTATGTATAGTTTATGGTTTAGTTTGTATATAGCTTATGTATAGTTTATGGTTTAGTTTGTATATAGCTTATGTATAGTTTATGGTTTAGTTTGTATATAGCTTATGTATAGTTTATGGTATAGTTTGTATATAGCTTATGTATAGTTTATGGTTTAGTTTGTATATAGCTTATGTATAGTTTATGGTATAGTTTGTATATAGCTTATGTATAGTTTATGGTTTAGTTTGTATATAGCTTATGTATAGTTTATGGTTTATTTTATGGTATAGTTTGTATATAGCTTATGTATAGTTTATGGTTTAGTTTATGGTTTAGTTTGTATATAGCTTATGTATAGTTTATGGTATAGTTTGTATATAGCTTATGTATAGTTTATGGTATAGTTTGTATATAGCTTATGTATAGTTTATGGTATAGTTTGTATATAGCTTATGTATAGTTTATGGTTTAGTTTGTATATATCTTATGTATAGTTTATGGTATAGTTTGTATATAGCTTATGTATAGTTTATGGTATAGTTTGTATATAGCTTATGTATAGTTTATGGTATAGTTTGTATATAGCTTATGTATAGTTTATGGTTTAGTTTGTATATAGCTTATGTATAGTTTATGGTATAATTTATGTATAGTTTACTGTATAGTTTGTATATAGCTTATGTATAGTTTATGGTTTAGTTTATGGTATAGTTTGTATATAGCTTATGTATAGTTTATGGTTTAGTTTATGGTATAGTTTGTATATAGCTTATGTATAGTTTATGGTATAGTTTGTATATAGCTTATGTATAGTTTATGGTTTAGTTTGTATATATCTTATGTATAGTTTATGGTATAGTTTGTATATAGCTTATGTATAGTTTATGGTTTACTTTGTATATAGCTTATGTATAGTTTATGGTTTAGTTTGTATATAGCTTATGTATAGTTTATGGTATAATTTATGTATAGTTTATGGTATAGTTTGTATATGTATAGTTTATGGTATAGTTTGTATATAGCTTATGTATAGTTTATGGTTTAGTTTATGGTATAGTTTGTATATAGCTTATGTATAGTTTTTGGTATAATTTATGTACAGTTTATGGTATAGTTTGTATATAGCTTATGTATAGTTTATGGTTTAGTTTGTATATATCTTATGTATAGTTTATGGTATAGTTTGTATATAGCTTATGTATAGTTTATGGTTTACTTTGTATATAGCTTATGTATAGTTTATGGTTTAGTTTGTATATAGCTTATGTATAGTTTATGGTATAATTTATGTATAGTTTATGGTATAGTTTGTATATATCTTATGTATAGTTTATGGATTAGTTTATGTATAGTTTATGGTATAGTTTGTATATAGCTTATGTATAGTTTATGGTTTACTTTGTATATAGCTTATGTATAGTTTATGGTTTAGTTTGTATATAGCGTATGTATAGTTTATGGTATAATGTATGTATAGTTTATGGTATAGTTTGTATATAGCTTATGTATAGTTTATGGATTAGTTTATGTATAGTTTATGGTATAGTTTGTATATAGCTTATGTATAGTTTATGGTTTAGTTTGTATATAGCTTATGTATAGTTTATGGTATAATTTATGTATAGTTTATGGTATAGTTTTGTATATAGCTTATGTATAGTTTATGGTATAGTTTGTATATATCTTATGTATAGTTTATGGTTTAGTTTGTATATAGCTTATGTATAGTTTATGGTATAGTTTGTATATAGCTTATGTATAGTTTATGGTATAGTTTGTGAATAGTTTATGGATAGTTTATGGTTTAGTTTATTTATAGTTTATGGTATAGTTATAGTTTATGTATAGTTATAGTATAGGTTATGGTTTAGTTTATGTATAGTTTATGGTATAGTTTATAGTTTATGGTATAGCTTAGTTTATAGTTTATGGTATAACTTAGTTTATGGTATAGCTTAGTTTATGGTGTAGTGTATGGTATAGCTTAGTTTATGGTTTAGTTTATGGTATTGTGTATGGTATAGCTTAGTTTATAGTTTATATGTAGTTTATGGTATAGCTTAGTTTATGGTATAGTGTATGGTATAGATTAGTTTATGGTATAGTGTATGGTATAGCTTATTTTATGGTATAGTGTATGGTATAGCTTAGTTTATGGTATAGTGTATGGTGTAGCTTGTGTATAGTTTGTGGTATAGTTTATAGTATAGCTTATGGTATAGTTCGTGGTATAGCTTAGTTTATGGTATATTTTATTGTATATCTTAGTTTATGTATAGTCTGTATAGTTTATGGTATTTTATTGTATAGCTTGGTTTATGGTATAGTTTATGGTATAGTTTATGGTATAGTTTATGGTATAGTTTATGGTATAGTTTATGGTATAGTTTATGGTATAGTTTATGGTATAGTTTATGGTATAGTTTATGGTATAGTTTATGGTATAGTTTATGGTATAGTTTATGGTATTGTTTATGGTATAGTTTATGGTATAGTTTATGGTATAGTTTATGGTATAGTTTATGGTATAGTTTATGGCAGAGCTTTGCCTCTTATCAGCTCCATGTAGCATTAGCCTGGTTCCTTCTGAGAAGGTTTCTTTACTGACCTGATTGGCCGAGGGATGGAGCCTACATATACCTGCATGTAAAGTAATACTGTATGTGTGTATAATGTACATATGTGTATGATATAAGCAGATTATGTTCCAGTATCTAGTTGTACTGTATGTGACAGCTGAAGACATACACCCGCTTGTGCAATGTGATTAGAGTGAACTCGTTAGTCACAGCTCCACAGCACGGATGACTGATCCCTTTACGCTCAGGCAGAAAGCAGAGACACCTCAGTGGTCCTGGCAGAGGGACGTGCTTCACTCAGCACCCCAGAGACCAGTTACCAGCATCATCCAATTCTGTTTTACTCACTCATTCTCACTCTCTTCAGCTTCTGCTCCTCTCTTCCTGCATCTCTGTGCTTTTCACACTAAAGACATACTCTGTTCCTCATCTGCAGCTGTGGCTTAGCTGTTTGGCTGGCGACAGGGAATTTAGAGGGATTTAACAGAGGAGATTTTGGGAAAAGAGAGCATGAAATGAAAGAGTTGAAGAATGGAGGGGAAGGACAAAGGGAGAGAGAAATCCTAACCTACTTTCCCTGTTGAGGACTG